>NC_086452.1:405081599-405381599 GCF_028390025.1 Pseudophryne corroboree
GTACTACTGTATGTGTGTCATTATGTGTATAGGGGCACTAATAATGTGCAGCAAATGTGTAGGGGGCACTATGTGTGTCATTATGTGTATAAGGGCATTAATAATGTGCGGCATATGTGTAAGGGACATTATGTGTAAAAGGGCATTAATAAAGGTTGTCATAATGAAAAAGGTGCATTATGTTTATAAGGACATTAATGTGTCTCATATGTGTAAGCGGCATTACTGTGTGGAATTGTGTATAAATGCATTACTAATGTGTGGCATTATGTGTATAAGGTGCTCTACTATGTGGCGTTGCGTATAGAAAGGGCAATACTGTGTTGTCTAATGTGAATAAAGAGCAATAGGGTGTGGTGTAATGTGAATAAGGAGCAATTCAGTGTGATGTAATGTGAATAAGGGGCTCTACTGTGAGGAATAACGTTTATAAGGTAAAGTGATACTACTGTGTGATGTAATGTGAATTATGGACACTATCACATGATAAAATGTGAATAAAGTTGCAGTACTGTGTGGCATAATTAGAATTGGGGTTATTATTGTGTGGCCATGCCCCTTGCCAGCAAAAACATGCCCCTTTCTGGGCTGTGCGCCAAATGTGCGAACTGTTCCTATTTCAAATATAGGGGGGACAGACACCAAAATAAGGACTGCTATGGGTGAGGGGTGATGGTGATGAGAAAGACGTGCAAGGTCAGAGGTGGAACCAGCGGTGGTGCTAGGGTTTCACCAGCCAAAATCTTGCCTAGGGGCATCATATTGGTTAGGGCCGGCTCTGGGACCGATACTGTATTTTTAATAACAGTAATCTGTTCTGTATGGACTAGGGTTCCCAAACGTGGCCCCCAAGGCACCATAATAGTGCAGGTTTCAAGTATATCCATGGCTCAGCACAGATGGTTAAATCAAGTTGACTGAGGTACTAATTAAGTCACCTGTGGTCAAGCATGGACCATTAGGGTGCCTTAAGGACTAGTTTTGGGAACCTCTCCCTTAAGGTGGATACACACTACAAGATTATCTGTCCAATCTTTCTGGTTGAAATGAAAATCTGTTAATGAATAGGAGCAAACGACAATTGACCATTTGCTCATTTGATTTACCAATTCAACCAAATGACCATTTTGTACATTTTCCGGCTTTTGGGAGCAAATGGTTGATTGTTATTTGCTCCCAGGCATTACCAGTTTTTTGTTCCAACCAGCTAAGTTTGATAGATAATCCTATAGTGCAGGGCTGGCCAACCTGTGGCTCTCCAGCTGTTTTAAAACTACAAGTCCCAGTATGCCTGCCACAGTTTTGCTATTAGGGAATGCTAGAGCTGTGGAAGGGGATGCTGGGATGTGTAGTCTCACAACTAGAGATGAGCGGGTTCGGTTTCTCTGAATCCGAACCCGCCAGAACTTCATGTTTTTTTTCACGGGTCCGAGCGACTCGGATCTTCCCGCCTTGCTCGGTTAACCCGAGCGCGCCCGAACGTCATCATGACGCTGTCGGATTCTCGCGAGGCTCGGATTCTATCGCGAGACTCGGATTCTATATAAGGAGCCGCGCGTCGCCGCCATTTTCACACGTGCATTGAGATTGATAGGGAGAGGACGTGGCTGGCGTCCTCTCCGTTTAGACACTTGATTTACTAATTTTGGGGAGCATTAGGAGTACTCAGTAGTGTACAGTGCAGAGTTTTGCTGATAGTGACCAGTGACCACCACTTTTATTTATAATCCGTTCTCTGCCTGAAAAAAGCGATACACAGCACACAGTGACTCAGTCACATACATACCATATCTGTGTGCACTGCTCAGGCTCAGGCCAGTGTGCTGCATCATCTATATATATTATATATCTGTCTGACTGCTCAGCTCACACAGCTTATAATTGTGGGGGAGACTGGGGAGCACTACTGCAGTGCCAGTTATAGGTTATAGCAGGAGCCAGGAGTACATAATATTATATTAAAATTAAACAGTGCACACTTTTGCTGCAGGAGTGCCACTGCCAGTGTGACTAGTGACCAGTGACCTGACCACCAGTATATAATATTAGTAGTATACTATCTCTTTATCAACCAGTCTATATTAGCAGCAGACACAGTACAGTGCGGTAGTTCACGGCTGTGGCTACCTCTGTGTCGGCACTCGGCAGCCCGTCCATAATTGTATATACCAGTGACCTAACCGTGGTTTTTTTTTCTTTCTTTATACATACATACTAGTTACGAGTATACTATCTCTTTATCAACCAGTCTATATATTAGCAGCAGACACAGTACAGTGCGGTAGTTCACGGCTGTGGCTACCTCTGTGTCGGCACTCGGCAGCCCGTCCATAATTGTATATACCACCTAACCGTGGTTTTTTTTTCTTTCTTTATACATACATACTAGTTACGAGTATACTATCTCTTTATCAACCAGTCTATATATTAGCAGCAGACACAGTACAGTGCGGTAGTTCACGGCTGTGGCTACCTCTGTGTCGGCACTCGGCAGCCCGTCCATAATTGTATATACCACCTAACCGTGGTTTTTTTTTCTTTCTTTATACATACATACTAGTTACGAGTATACTATCTCTTTATCAACCAGTCTATATATTAGCAGCAGACACAGTACAGTGCGGTAGTTCACGGCTGTGGCTACCTCTGTGTCGGCACTCGGCAGCCCGTCCATAATTGTATATACCACCTAACCGTGGTTTTTTTTTCTTTCTTTATACATACATACTAGTTACGAGTATACTATCTCTTTATCAACCAGTCTATATATTAGCAGCAGACACAGTACAGTGCGGTAGTTCACGGCTGTGGCTACCTCTGTGTCGGCACTCGGCAGCCCGTCCATAATTGTATATACCACCTAACCGTGGTTTTTTTTTCTTTCTTTATACATACATACTAGTTACGAGTATACTATCTCTTTATCAACCAGTCTATATATTAGCAGCAGACACAGTACAGTGCGGTAGTTCACGGCTGTGGCTACCTCTGTGTCGGCACTCGGCAGCCCGTCCATAATTGTATATACCACCTAACCGTGGTTTTTTTTTCTTTCTTTATACATACATACTAGTTACGAGTATACTATCTCTTTATCAACCAGTCTATATATTAGCAGCAGACACAGTACAGTGCGGTAGTTCACGGCTGTGGCTACCTCTGTGTCGGCACTCGGCAGCCCGTCCATAATTGTATATACCACCTAACCGTGGTTTTTTTTTTTTCTTTATACATACATACTAGTTACGAGTATACTATCTCTTTATCAACCAGTCTATATATTAGCAGCAGACACAGTACAGTGCGGTAGTTCACGGCTGTGGCTACCTCTGTGTCGGCACTCGGCAGCCCGTCCATAATTGTATATACCACCTAACCGTGGTTTTTTTTTCTTTCTTTATACATACATACTAGTTACGAGTATACTATCTCTTTATCAACCAGTCTATATATTAGCAGCAGACACAGTACAGTGCGGTAGTTCACGGCTGTGGCTACCTCTGTGTCGGCACTCGGCAGCCCGTCCATAATTGTATATACCACCTAACCGTGGTTTTTTTTTCTTTCTTTATACATACATACTAGTTACGAGTATACTATCTCTTTATCAACCAGTCTATATATTAGCAGCAGACACAGTACAGTGCGGTAGTTCACGGCTGTGGCTACCTCTGTGTCGGCACTCGGCAGCCCGTCCATAATTGTATATACCACCTAACCGTGGTTTTTTTTCTTTCTTTATACATACATACTAGTTACGAGTATACTATCTCTTTATCAACCAGTCTATATATTAGCAGCAGACACAGTACAGTGCGGTAGTTCACGGCTGTGGCTACCTCTGTGTTGGCACTCGGCAGCCCGTCCATAATTGTATACTAGTATCCAATCCATCCATCTCCATTGTTTACCTGAGGTGCCTTTTAGTTGTGCCTATTAAAATATGGAGAACAAAAATGTTGAGGTTCCAAAATTAGGGAAAGATCAAGATCCACTTCCACCTCGTGCTGAAGCTGCTGCCACTAGTCATGGCCGAGACGATGAAATGCCAGCAACGTCGTCTGCCAAGGCCGATGCCCAATGGCATAGTACAGAGCATGTCAAAACCAAAACACCAAATATCAGTAAAAAAAGGACTCCAAAACCTAAAATAAAATTGTCGGAGGAGAAGCGTAAACTTGCCAATATGCCATTTACCACACGGAGTGGCAAGGAACGGCTGAGGCCCTGGCCTATGTTCATGGCTAGTGGTTCAGCTTCACATGAGGATGGAAGCACTCAGCCTCTCGCTAGAAAACTGAAAAGACTCAAGCTGGCAAAAGCACCGCAAAGAACTGTGCGTTCTTTGAAATCCCAAATCCACAAGGAGAGTCCAATTGTGTCGGTTGCGATGCCTGACCTTCCCAACACTGGACGTGAAGAGCATGCGCCTTCCACCATTTGCACGCCCCCTGCAAGTGCTGGAAGGAGCACCCGCAGTCCAGTTCCTGATAGTCAGATTGAAGATGTCAGTGTTGAAGTACACCAGGATGAGGAGGATATGGGTGTTGCTGGCGCTGGGGAGGAAATTGACCAGGAGGATTCTGATGGTGAGGTGGTTTGTTTAAGTCAGGCACCCGGGGAGACACCTGTTGTCCGTGGGAGGAATATGGCCGTTGACATGCCAGGTGAAAATACCAAAAAAATCAGCTCTTCGGTGTGGAGGTATTTCACCAGAAATGCGGACAACAGGTGTCAAGCCGTGTGTTCCCTTTGTCAAGCTGTAATAAGTAGGGGTAAGGACGTTAACCACCTCGGAACATCCTCCCTTATACGTCACCTGCAGCGCATTCATAATAAGTCAGTGACAAGTTCAAAAACTTTGGGTGACAGCGGAAGCAGTCCACTGACCAGTAAATCCCTTCCTCTTGTAACCAAGCTCACGCAAACCACCCCACCAACTCCCTCAGTGTCAATTTCCTCCTTCCCCAGGAATGCCAATAGTCCTGCAGGCCATGTCACTGGCAAGTCTGACGAGTCCTCTCCTGCCTGGGATTCCTCCGATGCATCCTTGCGTGTAACGCCTACTGCTGCTGGCGCTGCTGTTGTTGCCGCTGGGAGTCGATGGTCATCCCAGAGGGGAAGTCGTAAGCCCACTTGTACTACTTCCAGTAAGCAATTGACTGTTCAACAGTCCTTTGCGAGGAAGATGAAATATCACAGCAGTCATCCTACTGCAAAGCGGATAACTGAGTCCTTGACAACTATGTTGGTGTTAGACGTGCGTCCGGTATCCGCCGTTAGTTCACAGGGAACTAGACAATTTATTGAGGCAGTGTGCCCCCGTTACCAAATACCATCTAGGTTCCACTTCTCTAGGCAGGCGATACCGAGAATGTACACGGATGTCAGAAAAAGACTCACCAGTCTCCTAAAAAATGCAGTTGTACCCAATGTCCACTTAACCACGGACATGTGGACAAGTGGAGCAGGGCAGGGTCAGGACTATATGACTGTGACAGCCCACTGGGTAGATGTATGGACTCCCGCCGCAAGAACAGCAGCGGCGGCACCAGTAGCAGCATCTCGCAAACGCCAACTCTTTCCTAGGCAGGCTACGCTTTGTATCACCGCTTTCCAGAATACGCACACAGCTGAAAACCTCTTACGGCAACTGAGGAAGATAATCGCGGAATGGCTTACCCCAATTGGACTCTCCTGTGGATTTGTGGCATCGGACAACGCCAGCAATATTGTGTGTGCATTAAATATGGGCAAATTCCAGCACGTCCCATGTTTTGCACATACCTTGAATTTGGTGGTGCAGAATTTTTTAAAAAACGACAGGGGCGTGCAAGAGATGCTGTCGGTGGCCAGAAAAATTGCGGGACACTTTCGGCGTACAGGCACCACGTACAGAAGACTGGAGCACCACCAAAAACTACTGAACCTGCCCTGCCATCATCTGAAGCAAGAAGTGGTAACGAGGTGGAATTCAACCCTCTATATGCTTCAGAGGTTGGAGGAGCAGCAAAAGGCCATTCAAGCCTATACAATTGAGCACGATATAGGAGATGGAATGCACCTGTCTCAAGTGCAGTGGAGAATGATTTCAACGTTGTGCAAGGTTCTGATGCCCTTTGAACTTGCCACACGTGAAGTCAGTTCAGACACTGCCAGCCTGAGTCAGGTCATTCCCCTCATCAGGCTTTTGCAGAAGAAGCTGGAGGCATTGAAGAAGGAGCTAAAAGGGAGCGATTCCGCTAGGCATGTGGGACTTGTGGATGCAGCCCTTAAATCGCTTAACAAGGATTCACGGGTGGTCAATCTGTTGAAATCAGAGCACTACATTTTGGCCACCGTGCTCGATCCTAGATTTAAAGCCTACCTTGGATCTCTCTTTCCGGCAGACACAGGTCTGCTGGGGTTGAAAGACCTGCTGGTGACAAAATTGTCAAGTCAAGCGGAACGCGACCTGTCAACATCTCCTCCTTCACATTCTCCCGCAACTGGGGGTGCGAGGAAAAGGCTCAGAATTCCGAGCCCACCCGCTGGCGGTGATGCAGGGCAGTCTGGAGCGACTGCTGATGCTGACATCTGGTCCGGACTGAAGGACCTGACAACGATTACGGACATGTCGTCTACTGTCACTGCATATGATTCTCTCAACATTGATAGAATGGTGGAGGATTATATGAGTGACCGCATCCAAGTAGGCACGTCACACAGTCCGTACTTATACTGGCAGGAAAAAGAGGCAATTTGGAGGCCCTTGCACAAACTGGCTTTATTCTACCTAAGTTGCCCTCCCACAAGTGTGTACTCCGAAAGAGTGTTTAGTGCCGCCGCTCACCTTGTTAGCAATCGGCGTACGAGGTTACATCCAGAAAATGTGGAGAAGATGATGTTCATTAAAATGAATTATAATCAATTCCTCCGCGGAGACATTGACCAGCAGCAATTGCCTCCACAAAGTACACAGGGAGCTGAGATGGTGGATTCCAGTGGGGACGAATTGATAATCTGTGAGGAGGGGGATGTACACGGTGATATATCGGAGGGTGAAGATGAGGTGGACATCTTGCCTCTGTAGAGCCAGTTTGTGCAAGGAGAGATTAATTGCTTCTTTTTTGGGGGGGGTCCAAACCAACCCGTCATATCAGTCACAGTCGTGTGGCAGACCCTGTCACTGAAATGATGGGTTGGTTAAAGTGTGCATGTCCTGTTTTGTTTATACAACATAAGGGTGGGTGGGAGGGCCCAAGGACAATTCCATCTTGCACCTCTTTTTTCTTTTCTTTTTCTTTGCATCATGTGCTGATTGGGGAGGGTTTTTTGGAAGGGACATCCTGCGTGACACTGCAGTGCCACTCCTAGATGGGCCCGGTGTTTGTGTCGGCCACTAGGGTCGCTAATCTTACTCACACAGTCAGCTACCTCATTGCGCCTCTTTTTTTCTTTGCGTCATGTGCTGTTTGGGGAGGGTTTTTTGGAAGGGCCATCCTGCGTGACACTGCAGTGCCACTCCTAGATGGGCCCGGTGTTTGTGTCGGCCACTAGGGTCGCTAATCTTACTCACACAGCTACCTCATTGCGCCTCTTTTTTTCTTTGCGTCATGTGCTGTTTGGGGAGGGTTTTTTGGAAGGGCCATCCTGCGTGACACTGCAGTGCCACTCCTAGATGGGCCCGGTGTTTGTGTCGGCCACTAGGGTCGCTAATCTTACTCACACAGCTACCTCATTGCGCCTCTTTTTTTCTTTGCGTCATGTGCTGTTTGGGGAGGGTTTTTTGGAAGGGACATCCTGCGTGACACTGCAGTGCCACTCCTAGATGGGCCCGGTGTTTGTGACGGCCACTAGGGTCGCTTATCTTACTCACACAGCGACCTCGGTGCAAATTTTAGGACTAAAAATAATATTGTGAGGTGTGAGGTATTCAGAATAGACTGAAAATGAGTGTAAATTATGGTTTTTGAGGTTAATAATACTTTGGGATCAAAATGACCCCCAAATTCTATGATTTAAGCTGTTTTTTAGTGTTTTTGGAAAAAAACACCCGAATCCAAAACACACCCGAATCCGACAAAAATAATTCGGTGAGGTTTTGCCAAAACGCGTTCGAACCCAAAACACGGCCGCGGAACCGAACCCAAAACCAAAACACAAAACCCGAAAAATTTCAGGCGCTCATCTCTACTCACAACAGCTGGGGAGCCACAGGTTGGCCAGGCCTGCTATAGTGTGTATCCAGATCCAGTCCATACAGCACTGAACAATTTGCTTAGGAAAGCTGATACACATATGGAGCATATTCAGCTGAAAGCTCCAAACATTGAGCCTGATTCCGATTGGAATTAAAGCAATACAAAACAAAACAAGTAACTTTGTATCTGGAAGACACCATGTTGCCATGCAAGGGGAACAAATACATTTACATTGTTTCTGTGCAGGGTAAATACAGTCTGTTTTTGCATGTAGCCCACACCTGTTAGACAGCTTTATTTTTACACTGCAATTTAGATTTCAGTTTAGACACACCCAGATCTAACTCTCTCTGCACTTGTTACATCTGTCCCACCTGCGGTGCAGCATGGTTTTGCCCAGGTGCAGAGTTACTTACTTTTTTCCAGATCTGAATAGGGCACATTGAGGGAGATATACAGTATGAAAAACGTCCTAACGGACGTTATGTGCCTGGCGCCGTATCACCACATTATCGTGGTGATACGGCTGGACCCTGCGCCACAATGTATTACATGTGTGGCAGCCGATGTGGGAGGGTGTTATCAGGGCCGGTTCTTGCTCTTGTTGCGCCCCGGGCAAAACTATAGGGGCGTGGCTTCACACGGGGGAGTGGTCAGTTACGACCCCATTTGTGCCCCCTGTAGCGCCGCTGGAAGAGAATTAAAAAAAAAAAGTATACTTACTATCCCCATTCCTGAATCCAGACCGCTGCAGACAGCCGCCGGCGCCGCTCCTCTCCTCGGATCAGCATAGACACTGGAGGGCAATTATGACCCCTAGCGTCTGTGCCACAATGCTGTGTGGTGCGCGATTACGTCATCGCGCACCGCACAGCAAAGGTCCCCTCCACGAAGGGAAACTAGACGCGTAGCGTCTGGTTCCTTTCAGAGCGGGGGGCACAGCGGGGGGCACAGTAGCGGATCTTGCCACGGTGCGGCGCCCTCCGGAAGGCATGCACGAATCAGCTGTGCGCTCGCCACCGAAGGCATGCGCAATTAGGCTGGGTGCTCGCCACTGAAGGCATGCGCGATTAGGCTGGGCACTCGCCACCGCTGGCTGTGTGAGGAATCTCACTGCTTCTTAGTGCCATTCGTTCAGGCCCTGCGCACGCGCCATCGCCCCAGCTCCCAGCAACATGACCCGGCGCATGCGCAGGGATGCCGTGGTCTGTCAATAAAGTTTTCTTTAAAAAAAATTAAATACCTAAATAAACTGGCTATTATACACAATCGGAGGAAGTATATCTAGAAAAATTCCACACAGTACAAAACAATCAACATATAGGGGGATTCAGTTAGGCACTAGGTTTAGCGAGGTAAAAAACCTTGCAGACCTCGCACCCAATTTTGGATTACTGCTGGTACGCCCACTCCCGATACCCGCGATATCCGATTTTTTTTTAAATGGTTTGGAAGTTTTCAGCTCTGAATAGCCTGCAGCCCATGAACAAAACAAAAAAAGATGTAGCTGTACGGTGGGAGGGGGCTGCTGGGATTCTCAGGGACTGCTTGGAAACTCTGAGGCTATTGGAAGGCTCATGATCTGCTGGGAGATGTAGTTCTCCAAATTGTCTGCTCTGGAGCGATAGCAGACCCTCCAACATGACCCGCCCCACTAGGTACAAAATGCTCTGTTTCTGGACTTCCCTCTTAATTTATTATTGCCATCACCTGTGAAGAAACAGCTTTCTTATCATTTAACTAGTTCAACACAGGTGATGGAAATCATAAATTAAGAGGGAAGTCCAGAAACAGAGCATTTTGTACCTATTGGGGTGGGTCATGTTGGAGGGTCTGCGATAGCACTGCACAGGGGGTCAGACATACTCCATACCTCCCAACATGACCCTCTCCAGGAGGGACAGAATGCTCTGCTCCTGGACTTCCCTCTTAATGTATGATTGCCATCACCTGTACTGAAATACCTTTCTTATACATTTACCTGTTCAATACAGCTGCCAGCAATCATAAATTAAGAGGGAAGTCCAGGAACAGAGCATTTTGTCCCTCCTGGAGAGGGTAATGTTGGGAGGTATGATACTCCGGGATCAGTACTAAATGCCGCGGTCGAAATACCGACGCCGGAATCCCGACCACACAATCCCGACAGGGGTGGCGAGCGGAACGCAGCCCCTTGCGGGCTCGCTTCGCTCGCCACGCTGCGGGCACGGTGCCTCGCTACGCTCGGCACACTATTATATTCTCCCTCTATGGGTGTCGTGGACACCCACGGAGGGAGAATATGTCGGGATTGTGGCAGTCGGGATTCCGGCGTCGGTATTTCGACCGCCGGGATTCCGCCCGGCGGCATCTTGACCGGATCCCGATACTCCCATACACCTCACATACCACTGCTGCAAAAGACCAGTACTTCCTGATGCTGGAGAAGACATTGCTTCGGAAGGTGAGTAATTACAGACTAATTAAGCTAATTGGAAACTTCCAAGTGCTTAATTAGACCTCAGGGGGGTGCCGCGAGGGTACCAGAGCAAGTACAGGTGATTGTTCCTTAAATTTAAAATTTTAGGACTTGTGCTGGAGGTGTGTGAAAAAAGATGCAGAAATCACTATGTCCCATTTTCTGTCCTTCAGTTAAATAGCAAAACCCAACAGCTGCTGAAGAAAACCAGTGCCACTGGGTTTTCGTTTTTTTCATTTCCCGCCCACAACTGAATTCCCCTCACAGTCCACTTGAATAGCACACCAATGGAAGTGTATAGCACAATCTCAGAGAGTCAGGGGTGGATTGGCCATAGGACTCACCAGGAAGATTCCTGGTAGGCTGACATGTTTGTGGGACCTGTTTTGTGTGTTGTCATGTGGTACCACCTCTCACATGACAGATAGTCCACTGCACTCAGTATACTGCTTTGTCCCCATTCATTCTGGTATTCCATCTCTGCAATACAGCGCCTCTGCTATCCAGTGATGCTCCCATGGCTAAACGGAATGTTATACCTCTTGTGCTGCCCATGGCCCTCATTCCGAGTTGATCGCTCGCTGCCGTTTTTCGCAGCGCAGCGATCAGGTTACTACTGCGCATGCACCGCAATGCGCACGCGTGTCGTACGGGTACAAACAGCATCGTTGCTGTGCAACGCTTCTAGCGACTAATTCATTCGCACAGCCTATCGCAAGGAGATTGACAGGAAGAGGGTGTTTGTGGGTTTCAACTGACTGTTTTCTGGGAGTGGTAGGGAAAACGCAGGCGTGTCCAGGCGTTTGCAGGGCGGGTGTCTGACGTCAATTCCGGGACCGGACAGGCTGAAGTGATCGCAAGGGCTGAGTAAGTTCAGACCTACTCTAAAACTGCAAAAAACATTTTTGTACCGCTCGGCTGCACATGCGATCGCACACTTGCAAAGCAAAAATACACTCCCCCGTGGGCGGCGAATATGCGTTTTCATGGCTGCAAAAAGTAGCCAGACAGCGATCAACTCGGAATGAGGGCCCATGTCGGGCCACTTCACAAAATTTTGCAGGGCAGGCAGCTAGACAGTACCTCTGTGACATCACAATGGATTCAGCTACAACACAATACCTCTGTGACATCACAATGCATTTAGCTGCAACACAATACCTCTGTGACATCACAATGCATTCAGCTGCAACACAATACCTCTGTTACATCCCAATGTATTCAGCTGCAGGCAACTAGAAAGTATCTCTGTGACATCACAGTGCAGTCAGCTAAACAGTACATTTGTGACATCACAATGCATTCAGCTGCAGGCAGCTAGACAGTACCTCTGTTACATCACTATACATTCAGCTGCAGTCAGCTTAAGAGTACATCTGTGACATCACAATGCATTCAGCTGCAGGCAGCTAGACATACTTGCCTATCTGACCCTCTCCACGAGGGAGAAAATGCTCTGTTCCTGGACTTTCCTGGTGATGTATGATTGCCATCACCTGTGGTGAGCTAGTTAATTGATAAGAAAGGTGTTTCACCACAGGTGATGGCAATCATATATTACCAGGAAAGTCCAGGAACAGAGCATTTTCTCCCTCATGGAGAGGGTCAGGTAGGCAAGTATGCAGCTAGATAGTACCCATACCTCCCAACATGACCCTCTCCAGGAGGGACAGAATGCTCTGCTCTTGGACTTTCCTCTTAATTTGTGATTACCATCAGCTGTGCTGAAACACCTTTCATATCAATTAACCTGTTCAAAACAGGTGCCAGCAATCATAGAGAAAGGGAAAAGTCCAGAAACAGAGCATTGTGTCCCTCCTGGAGAGGGTCATGTTGGGAGGTATGTAGTACCTCTGTGACATCACAATGCATTCAGCTGCAGGCAGCTAGACAGTACCACTGTGACATCACAATGCATTCAGCTGCAGGCAGCTAGACAGTACATATTAGAGATGAGCGGGTTCGGTTTCTCTGAAACCGAACCCGCACGAACTTCATGTTTTTTTTACGGGTCCGAGCAGACTCGGATCCTCCCGCCTTGCTCGGTTAACCCGAGCGCGCCCGAACGTCATCATGACGCTGTCGGATTCTCGCGAGACTCGGATTCTATATAAGGAGCCGCGCGTCGCCGCCATTTTCACACGTGCATTGAGATTGATAGGGAGAGGACGTGGCTGGCGTCCTCTCCATTAGAAATTAGATTAGAAGAGAGAGAGAGATTGTGCAGAGTCAGACAGAGTTTACCACAGTGACCAGTGCAGTTGTTGTTAGTTAACTTTTATTTATTTTAATATAATATATCCGTTCTCTGCTATATCCGTTCTCTGCCTGAAAAAAAACGATACACAGCAGCAGCCAGTCACACAGTGTGACTCAGTCTGTGTGCACTCAGCTCAGCCCAGTGTGCTGCACATCAATGTATAAAAGGCAAAGCTTATAATAATTGTGGGGGAGACTGGGGAGCACTGCAGGTTGTTATAGCAGGAGCCCCCAGGAGTACATAATATTATATTAATTTAAAATTAAACAGTGCACACTTTTGCTGCAGGAGTGCCACTGCCAGTGTGACTAGTGGTGACCAGTGCCTGACCACCAGTATAGTAGTATATTGTTGTATGTATTGTATACTATCTCTTTATCAACCAGTCTATATTAGCAGCAGACACAGTACAGTGCGGTAGTTCACGGCTGTGGCTACCTCTGTGTCGGCAGTCGGAACTCGGCAGGCAGTCCGTCCATCCATAATTGTATTACAATATATACCACCTAACCGTGGTATTTTTTTTTCTTTCTTTATACCGTCGTCATAGTGTCATACTAGTTGTTACGAGTATACTACTATCTCTTTATCAACCAGTGTACAGTGCGGTAGTTCACGGCTGTGGCTACCTCTGTGTCGGCAGGCAGTCCGTCCATCCATAATTGTATTATTATTATAATATATACCACCTAACCGTGGTTTTTTTTTCATTCTTTATACCGTCATAGTGTCATACTAGTTGTTACGAGTATACTACTATCTCTTTATCAACCAGTGTACAGTGCGGTAGTTCACGGCTGTGGCTACCTCTGTGTCGGCAGTCGGCAGGCAGTCCGTCCATCCATAATTGTATTATTATTATAATATATACCACCTAACCGTGGTTTTTTTTTCATTCTTTATACCGTCGTCATAGTGTCATACTAGTTGTTACGAGTATACTACTATCTCTTTATCAACCAGTGTACAGTGCGGTAGTTCACGGCTGTGGCTACCTCTGTGTCGGCAGTCGGCAGGCAGTCCGTCCATCCATAATTGTATTATTATTATAATATATACCACCTAACCGTGGTTTTTTTTTCATTCTTTATACCGTCGTCATAGTGTCATACTAGTTGTTACGAGTATACTACTATCTCTTTATCAACCAGTGTACAGTGCGGTAGTTCACGGCTGTGGCTACCTCTGTGTCGGCAGTCGGCAGGCAGTCCGTCCATCCATAATTGTATTATTATTATAATATATACCACCTAACTGTGGTATTTTTTTTTCTTTCTTTATACCGTCGTCATAGTGTCATACTAGTTGTTACGAGTATACTACTATCTCTTTATCAACCAGTGTACAGTGCGGTAGTTCACGGCTGTGGCTACCTCTGTGTCGGCAGTCGGCAGGCAGTCCGTCCATCCATAATTGTATTATTATTATAATATATACCACCTAACTGTGGTATTTTTTTTTCTTTCTTTATACCGTCGTCATAGTGTCATACTAGTTGTTACGAGTATACTACTATCTCTTTATCAACCAGTGTACAGTGCGGTAGTTCACGGCTGTGGCTACCTCTGTGTCGGCAGTCGGCAGGCAGTCCGTCCATCCATAATTGTATTATTATTATAATATATACCACCTAACCGTGGTTTTTTTTTCATTCTTTATACCGTCGTCATAGTGTCATACTAGTTGTTACGAGTATACTACTATCTCTTTATCAACCAGTGTACAGTGCGGTAGTTCACGGCTGTGGCTACCTCTGTGTCGGCAGTCGGCAGGCAGTCCGTCCATCCATAATTGTATTATTATTATAATATATACCACCTAACTGTGGTATTTTTTTTTCTTTCTTTATACCGTCGTCATAGTGTCATACTAGTTGTTACGAGTATACTACTTACTATCTCTTTATCAACCAGTGTACAGTGCGGTAGTTCACGGCTGTGGCTACCTCTGTGTCGGCAGTCGGCAGGCAGTCCGTCCATCCATAATTGTATTATTATTATAATATATACCACCTAACCGTGTTTTTTTTTTCATTCTTTATACCGTCATAGTGTCATACTAGTTGTTACGAGTATACTACTATCTCTTTATCAACCAGTGTACAGTGCGGTAGTTCACGGCTGTGGCTACCTCTGTGTCGGCAGTCGGCAGGCAGTCCGTCCATCCATAATTGTATTATTATTATAATATATACCACCTAACTGTGGTATTTTTTTTTCTTTCTTTATACCGTCGTCATAGTGTCATACTAGTTGTTACGAGTATACTACTATCTCTTTATCAACCAGTGTACAGTGCGGTAGTTCACGGCTGTGGCTACCTCTGTGTCGGCAGTCGGCAGGCAGTCCGTCCATCCATAATTGTATTATTATTATAATATATACCACCTAACCGTGGTTTTTTTTTCATTCTTTATACCGTCATAGTGTCATACTAGTTGTTACGAGTATACTACTATCTCTTTATCAACCAGTGTACAGTGCGGTAGTTCACGGCTGTGGCTACCTCTGTGTCGGCACTCGGCAGGCAGTCCGTCCATCCATAATTGTATTATTATTATAATATATACCACCTAACCGTGGTTTTTTTTTCATTTTTATACCGTCGTCATAGTGTCATACTAGTTGTTACGAGTATACTACTATCTCTTTATCAACCAGTGTACAGTGCGGTAGTTCACGGCTGTGGCTACCTCTGTGTCGGCAGTCGGCAGGCAGTCCGTCCATCCATAATTGTATTATTATTATAATATATACCACCTAACCGTGGTTTTTTTATACCACCTAACCGTGGCAGTCCGTCCATAATTGTATACTAGTATCCAATCCATCCATCTCCATTGTTTACCTGAGGTGCCTTTTAGTTCTGCCTATAAAATATGGAGAACAAAAAAGTTGAGGTTCCAAAATTAGGGAAAGATCAAGATCCACTTCCACCTCGTGCTGAAGCTGCTGCCACTAGTCATGGCCGAGACGATGAAATGCCAGCAACGTCGTCTGCCAAGGCCGATGCCCAATGTCATAGTACAGAGCATGTCAAATCCAAAACACCAAATATCAGAAAAAAAAGGACTCCAAAACCTAAAATAAAATTGTCGGAGGAGAAGCGTAAACTTGCCAATATGCCATTTACCACACGGAGTGGCAAGGAACGGCTGAGGCCCTGGCCTATGTTCATGGCTAGTGGTTCAGCTTCACATGAGGATGGAAGCACTCAGCCTCTCGCTAGAAAACTGAAAAGACTCAAGCTGGCAAAAGCACCGCAAAGAACTGTGCGTTCTTTGAAATCCCAAATCCACAAGGAGAGTCCAATTGTGTCGTTTGCGATGCCTGACCTTCCCAACACTGGACGTGAAGAGCATGCGCCTTCCACTATTTGCATGCCCCCTGCAAGTGCTGGAAGGAGCACCCGCAGTCCAGTTCCTGATAGTCAGATTGAAGATGTCAGTGTTGAAGTACACCAGGATGAGGAGGATATGGGTGTTGCTGGCGCTGGGGAGGAAATTGACCAGGAGGATTCTGATGGTGAGGTGGTTTGTTTAAGTCAGGCACCCGGGGAGACACCTGTTGTCCGTGGGAGGAATATGGCCGTTGACATGCCAGGTGAAAATACCAAAAAAATCAGCTCTTCGGTGTGGAGGTATTTCACCAGAAATGCGGACAACAGGTGTCAAGCCGTGTGTTCCCTTTGTCAAGCTGTAATAAGTAGGGGTAAGGACGTTAACCACCTCGGAACATCCTCCCTTATACGTCACCTGCAGCGCATTCATAATAAGTCAGTGACAAGTTCAAAAACTTTGGGTGACAGCGGAAGCAGTCCACTGACCAGTAAATCCCTTCCTCTTGTAACCAAGCTCACGCAAACCACCCCACCAACTCCCTCAGTGTCAATTTCCTCCTTCCCCAGGAATGCCAATAGTCCTGCAGGCCATGTCACTGGCAAGTCTGACGAGTCCTCTCCTGCCTGTGATTCCTCCGATGCATCCTTGCGTGTAACGCCTACTGCTGCTGGCGCTGCTGTTGTTGCCGCTGGGAGTCGATGGTCATCCCAGAGGGGAAGTCGTAAGCCCACTTGTACTACTTCCAGTAAGCAATTGACTGTTCAACAGTCCTTTGCGAGGAAGATGAAATATCACAGCAGTCATCCTACTGCAAAGCGGATAACTGAGTCCTTGACAACTATGTTGGTGTTAGACGTGCGTCCGGTATCCGCCGTTAGTTCACAGGGAACTAGACAATTTATTGAGGCAGTGTGCCCCCGTTACCAAATACCATCTAGGTTCCACTTCTCTAGGCAGGCGATACCGAGAATGTACACGGACGTCAGAAAAAGACTCACCAGTGTCCTAAAAAATGCAGTTGTACCCAATGTCCACTTAACCACGGACATGTGGACAAGTGGAGCAGGGCAGGGTCAGGACTATATGACTGTGACAGCCCACTGGGTAGATGTATGGACTCCCGCCGCAAGAACAGCAGCGGCGGCACCAGTAGCAGCATCTCGCAAACGCCAACTCTTTCCTAGGCAGGCTACGCTTTGTATCACCGCTTTCCAGAATACGCACACAGCTGAAAACCTCTTACGGCAACTGAGGAAGATCATCGCGGAATGGCTTACCCCAATTGGACTCTCCTGTGGATTTGTGGCATCGGACAACGCCAGCAATATTGTGTGTGCATTAAATATGGGCAAATTCCAGCACGTCCCATGTTTTGCACATACCTTGAATTTGGTGGTGCAGAATTTTTTAAAAAACGACAGGGGCGTGCAAGAGATGCTGTCGGTGGCCAGAAAAATTGCGGGACACTTTCGGCGTACAGGCACCACGTACAGAAGACTGGAGCACCACCAAAAACTACTGAACCTGCCCTGCCATCATCTGAAGCAAGAAGTGGTAACGAGGTGGAATTCAACCCTCTATATGCTTCAGAGGTTGGAGGAGCAGCAAAAGGCCATTCAAGCCTATACAATTGAGCACGATATAGGAGATGGAATGCACCTGTCTCAAGTGCAGTGGAGAATGATTTCAACGTTGTGCAAGGTTCTGATGCCCTTTGAACTTGCCACACGTGAAGTCAGTTCAGACACTGCCAGCCTGAGTCAGGTCATTCCCCTCATCAGGCTTTTGCAGAAGAAGCTGGAGGCATTGAAGAAGGAGCTAACACGGAGCGATTCCGCTAGGCATGTGGGACTTGTGGATGCAGCCCTTAATTCGCTTAACAAGGATTCACGGGTGGTCAATCTGTTGAAATCAGAGCACTACATTTTGGCCACCGTGCTCGATCCTAGATTTAAAGCCTACCTTGGATCTCTCTTTCCGGCAGACACAGGTCTGCTGGGGTTGAAAGACCTGCTGGTGACAAAATTGTCAAGTCAAGCGGAACGCGACCTGTCAACATCTCCTCCTTCACATTCTCCCGCAACTGGGGGTGCGAGGAAAAGGCTCAGAATTCCGAGCCCACCCGCTGGCGGTGATGCAGGGCAGTCTGGAGCGACTGCTGATGCTGACATCTGGTCCGGACTGAAGGACCTGACAACGATTACGGACATGTCGTCTACTGTCACTGCATATGATTCTCTCAACATTGATAGAATGGTGGAGGATTATATGAGTGACCGCATCCAAGTAGGCACGTCACACAGTCCGTACTTATACTGGCAGGAAAAAGAGGCAATTTGGAGGCCCTTGCACAAACTGGCTTTATTCTACCTAAGTTGCCCTCCCACAAGTGTGTACTCCGAAAGAGTGTTTAGTGCCGCCGCTCACCTTGTCAGCAATCGGCGTACGAGGTTACATCCAGAAAATGTGGAGAAGATGATGTTCATTAAAATGAATTATAATCAATTCCTCCGCGGAGACATTGACCAGCAGCAATTGCCTCCACAAAGTACACAGGGAGCTGAGATGGTGGATTCCAGTGGGGACGAATTGATAATCTGTGAGGAGGGGGATGTACACGGTGATATATCGGAGGGTGAAGATGAGGTGGACATCTTGCCTCTGTAGAGCCAGTTTGTGCAAGGAGAGATTAATTGCTTCTTTTTTGGGGGGGGTCCAAACCAACCCGTCATATCAGTCACAGTCGTGTGGCAGACCCTGTCACTGAAATGATGGGTTGGTTAAAGTGTGCATGTCCTGTTTTGTTTATACAACATAAGGGTGGGTGGGAGGGCCCAAGGATAATTCCATCTTGCACCTCTTTTTTCTTTTCTTTTTCTTTGCATCATGTGCTGATTGGGGAGGGTTTTTTGGAAGGGACATCCTGCGTGACACTGCAGTGCCACTCCTAGATGGGCCCGGTGTTTGTGTCGGCCACTAGGGTCGCTTATCTTTCTCACACAGTCAGCTACCTCATTGCGCCTCTTTTTTTCTTTGCGTCATGTGCTGTTTGGGGAGGGTTTTTTGGAAGGGACATCCTGCGTGACACTGCAGTGCCACTCCTAGATGGGCCCGGTGTTTGTGTCGGCCACTAGGGTCGCTTATCTTACTCACACAGCGACCTCGGTGCAAATTTTAGGACTAAAAATAATATTGTGAGGTGTGATGTGTTCAGAATAGGCTGAAAATGAGTGTAAATTATGTTTTTTGAGGTTAATAATACTTTGGGATCAAAATTACCCCCAAATTCTATGATTTAAGCTGTTTTTTAGGGTTTTTTGAAAAAAACACCCGAATCCAAAACACACCCGAATCCGACAAAAAAAATTCGGTGAGGTTTTGCCAAAACGCGGTCGAACCCAAAACACGGCCGCGGAACCGAACCCAAAACCAAAACACAAAACCCGAAAAATTTCAGGCGCTCATCTCTAGTACATATGTGCCATCACAATGCATTCAGCTGCAGGCAGCTAGAAAGAATCTCTGTGACTTCACCTTGCATTCACATACCTCCCAACATTACCCTCTCCAGGAGGGACAGAATGCTCTGCTCCTGGACTTCCCTCTTAATTTATGATTGCCCTCACCTGTGGTGAAACACCTTTCTTATCCATTAACCTGTTCAACACAGGTGCCTGCAATCATACATTAAGAGAAAACTCCAGAAGCAGAGCATTGTGTCCCTCCTGGAGAGGGTCACGTTGGGAGGTATGCATTCAGCTGCAGGCTGCTAAACAGTACCTCTGTGACATCACAATGCATTTAGCTGCATGCAGCTAAACAGTATCTCTGTGACATTACAATGCATTCAGTTGCAGGCAGCTAGACAGTACCTCTATGACATTACAATGCATTCAGCGGCATGCAGCTAAACAGTACATCTGTGACATCACAATGCATTCAGCTGCAGCCAGCTAAACAGTACCTCTGTGACATCACATTGTATTCAGCTGCCGGCAGCTAGACAGTACCATTGTGACATAACAATGCATTCAGCTGCATGCAGCTAGACCATAGGTTCTCAAACTCGGTCCTCAGGACCCCACACAGTGCATGTTTTGCAGGTAACCCAGCAGGTGCACAGCTGTATTAATTACTCACTGACACATTTTAAAAGGACCACAGGTGGAGCTAATTATTTCGCTTGTGATTCTGTGAGTAGACCTGCAAAACATGCACTGTGTGGGGTCCTGAGGACCGAGTTTGAGAACCTCTGAGCTAGACAGTACCTCTGTGACATCACAATGCATTTAGCTGCAGGCAGATAGACAGTACATCTGTGACATCACAATGCACTCAGCTGCAGGCAGATAGACAGTACCTCTGTGACATCACAATGCATTCAGCTACAGACAGCTAGACAGTACAATGCATACTTGCCTACCTGACCCGCTCCATGAGGGAGAAAATACTCTGTTCCTGGACTTTCCTGGTAATGTATGATTGCCATCACCTGTGGTGAGCTAGTTCATTGATAAGAAAGGTGTTTCACCACAGGTGAGGGCAATCATACATTACCAGGAAAGTCCAGGAACAGAGCATTTTCTCCCTCATGGAGAGGGTCAGGTAGGCAAGTATGGTACAATGTGACATCATAATGCATTCAGCTGCAGGCAGCTAGACTGTCCTTCTGTGACATCACAATGCATTCAGCTACAGTTAGCTAAATAGTACCTCTGTGACATCACAATGCATTCAGCTACAGTTAGCTAAATAGTACCTCTGTGACATCACAATGCACTCAGCTGCAGGCAGCTAGACAGTACCACTGTGACTTCATAATGCATTCAGCTGCAGGCAGCTAGACAGTACCGGTGGCAAATTGGCCATAAGGCTCACCAGGAAGATTCCTGGTAGGCTGACATGTTAGTGGGGCCTGTTTTGTGTGTTGTTATGTGGTTCCATCCTCCACATGACAGGCAGCTCACCACACTCAGTACACTGCATTGTCCCCATTCATTCTGTCATACCATCTCTGCAGTACAGTAACTCTGCCATCCAGTGATGCTGCCATGGCTACACAGTATGTTTTGTCCCTTGTGCTGCCCATGTCGGGCCACTTCCACAAAATTTGACAGGGCCACTTTTAGTTTCCAATCTGCCCCTAGTCTCAGACACAACTGCAGCAAAAGACGCACGGAAGGCCCAATTGCATACAATCAGGCCCTATGAGGAGAGATTCCACCCCACTCAACAGACCCCACCCCCTCATCAGACCACACCCCCATTAGGGCTGCTTCCATCAATTTCCCGGGCTTGTTTTTCCTATCCTAATCTGCCCCTGCAGAGAGTCATACAATTTCTCACCCTCGTATGGCAGTGGGGTAAGCAAAAAGGGTCCAGGGCAGAGTAGCTCGGCACCACTGCAGTAGGCTTTTAAGGCAGATCTGGGTTCAACGCGTTTCAGATTTAATCTCCCGTCAGGAATGGATCATTGTAATGTGGAGCAGTGCAAATGTTATACAAAATGTTGAGAGCTGGACCATCTCTTGTGCAAAAACTTATTAATTACACATTTTATTCTCCAGCACAGACATCTTGTTGGCTGAGGTAACATACTGTAACATACTGTAACATACTGTAACATACTGTACAGTAAGATATATTCCTAACACCATCCTCCTCCTGCGCAATCATAAAAATGACAAGCAGATTTTAAATTCCCCAAGTCCTCCAGCAGAGTGCTTTAGCAGATAGAGAGGCAGATGTATGAAAGTGTACCCTAACGTTCCTTATGTGCACTTGGCACTTCACCGCATTTTCGCAGTGTTATGAACTTACACTTCTCCCTAATGTATGAATGCTGCCCCAGCCCCTTTAAGGAATCATTATGTGCAGGGGTGGTGATGCATTCACACCCCTCTCTTCCCCATTCGATGTGTCCCTGCACATGCGCATTGTACCTGTTGCCCAGCGTCCTACGCACGCCTCTGTCTGCACATGCAGCCAGGACACGGGTGAGCCAGGGAACTGAGGCGGGCGCTTTATGCAAGCTGGCTCTAGTATGCTGAACCAGCAGGCGCTCAATGCACCCGGCAAATTGAGGGAGGCACTGCGCCACGCCCCACATACTATTGTTTTAATGTTTTAATAATGTTTATTGACATAGACACTGAAAAAAAACAACAACATAGCAATCCAGCAGTAAAACATCACCGCTAGCCCCGACCTGCCGAAATGACAGAGGGGGCTTAACGAGCGGTGAGTCACTGCCCCAGCCTTAACACATCGGGAAGCCTTCACCTTCAAATAGGCATAGCGCCGTAGACGAAACTGCAGCGTGCGCTACCTTCATTCCTTAAGAAGCCGCTGTCAACCGCATCATACATTGTGGTGATTCGATAACAGCGGCAGTTAGCGTGCGCTATGTGCAAAATGCACATAGCGCACGTCCTTACATCTGCCTCATTAAATGCTATGGGGCTGATGTATAAAGCAGTAATAAGTGCATGGTGATAACGCACCAGCCAATCATCTCCTAACTGTCATTTTTCAAACATGTAATGATTTGGCTGGTGCGTTATCACCTTTCACTAATCACTTCTTTATCACTTCTCCAGGCTTAATACATCTGCCCCTATCTCTCTTAGGGGGAGATGTACTAAGCAGTGAAAAGAGTGGAGAAGTTAGCCAGTGGAGAAGTTGCCCATGGCAACCAATCAGCTGCTCTCTATAATTTTATAGTATGCAAATTATAAATGGTACTTCAATGCTAATTGGTTGTCATGGGCAACTCCTCCACTGGCTCACTTCTCCACTTTTTTCACTGCTTGGTACATCTCCCCATTAGTCCTTTTTTGTTATAGAATACTTGTTATGCGATTCCTTGGAGCACCTCCAGCCATATAGATGCATTCACCACAGTGATGTGATATAATACTTAGAGATGAGCGGGTTCGGTTCCTCGGAATCCGAACCCGCCCGAACTTCATGTTTTTTTTCACGGGTCCGAGCGACTCGGATCTTCCCGCCTTGCTCGGTTAACCCGAGCGCGCCCGAACGTCATCATGACGCTGTCGGATTCTCGCGAGGCTCGGATTCTATCGCGAGACTCGGATTCTATATAAGGAGCCGCGCGTCGCCGCCATTTTCACTCGTGCATTGAGATTGATAGGGAGAGGACGTGTCTGGCGTCCTCTCCATTAGAATAGAGATAGATTAGATAGAGAGAGAGAGATTGTGCAGAGTCGCAGACAGAGTTAGTTTACCACAGTCAGTGACCAGTGCAGTTGCTAGTTAACTTTTATTTAATATAATATATCCGTTCACTTCTCTCTGCTATATCCGTTCTCTGCCTGAAAAAAAAAACGATACACAGCACAGTCAGTCACACAGTGTGACTCAGTCTGTGTGCACTCAGCTCAGCCCAGTGTGCTGCACAGTCATCAATGTATAAATTAAAAGCTTATAATTAATTGTGGGGGAGACTGGGGAGCACTGCAGGTTGTTAGCAGGAGCCAGGAGTACAATTATATTAATTAACAGTGCACACTTTTGCTGCAGGAGTGGTGACCAGTGCCTGACCACCAGTATAGTATTGTTGTATACTACTAATATCTCTTTAAATATCAACCAGTCTATATTAGCAGCAGACACAGTACAGTGCGGTAGTTCACGGCTGTGGCTACCTCTGTGTCGGCACACGGCAGGCAGTCCGTCCGACCAGAATTGTATTATTTATTATTATATACCTACCACCTAACCGTGGTTTTTTTTTCATTCTTTATACCGTCATAGTGTCATCCTAATTGTTACGAGTATACTACTATCTCTTTATCAACCAGTGTACAGTGCGGTAGTTCACGGCTGTGGCTACCTCTGTGTCGGCACACGGCAGGCAGTCCGTCCGACCAGAATTGTATTATTTATTATTATATACCTACCACCTAACCGTGGTTTTTTTTTCATTCTTTATACCGTCATAGTGTCATCCTAATTGTTACGAGTATACTACTATCTCTTTATCAACCAGTGTACAGTGCGGTAGTTCACGGCTGTGGCTACCTCTGTGTCGGCACACGGCAGGCAGTCCGTCCGACCAGAATTGTATTATTTATTATTATATACCTACCACCTAACCGTGGTTTTTTTTTTCATTCTTTATACCGTCATAGTGTCATCCTAATTGTTACGAGTATACTACTATCTCTTTATCAACCAGTGTACAGTGCGGTAGTTCACGGCTGTGGCTACCTCTGTGTCGGCACACGGCAGGCAGTCCGTCCGACCAGAATTGTATTATTTATTATTATATACCTACCACCTAACCGTGGTTTTTTTTTTCATTCTTTATACCGTCATAGTGTCATCCTAATTGTTACGAGTATACTACTATCTCTTTATCAACCAGTGTACAGTGCGGTAGTTCACGGCTGTGGCTACCTCTGTGTCGGCACACGGCAGGCAGTCCGTCCGACCAGAATTGTATTATTTATTATTATATACCTACCACCTAACCGTGGTTTTTTTTTCATTCTTTATACCGTCATAGTGTCATCCTAATTGTTACGAGTATACTACTATCTCTTTATCAACCAGTGTACAGTGCGGTAGTTCACGGCTGTGGCTACCTCTGTGTCGGCACACGGCAGGCAGTCCGTCCGACCAGAATTGTATTATTTATTATTATATACCTACCACCTAACCGTGGTTTTTTTTTCATTCTTTATACCGTCATAGTGTCATCCTAATTGTTACGAGTATACTACTATCTCTTTATCAACCAGTGTACAGTGCGGTAGTTCACGGCTGTGGCTACCTCTGTGTCGGCACACGGCAGGCAGTCCGTCCGACCAGAATTGTATTATTTATTATTATATACCTACCACCTAACCGTGGTTTTTTTTTCATTCTTTATACCGTCATAGTGTCATCCTAATTGTTACGAGTATACTACTATCTCTTTATCAACCAGTGTACAGTGCGGTAGTTCACGGCTGTGGCTACCTCTGTGTCGGCACACGGCAGGCAGTCCGTCCGACCAGAATTGTATTATTTATTATTATATACCTACCACCTAACCGTGGTTTTTTTTTTCATTCTTTATACCGTCATAGTGTCATCCTAATTGTTACGAGTATACTACTATCTCTTTATCAACCAGTGTACAGTGCGGTAGTTCACGGCTGTGGCTACCTCTGTGTCGGCACACGGCAGGCAGTCCGTCCGACCAGAATTGTATTATTTATTATTATATACCTACCACCTAACCGTGGTTTTTTTTTCATTCTTTATACCGTCATAGTGTCATCCTAATTGTTACGAGTATACTACTATCTCTTTATCAACCAGTGTACAGTGCGGTAGTTCACGGCTGTGGCTACCTCTGTGTCGGCAGTCGGCAGGCAGTCCGTCCATCCATAATTGTATTATTATTATAATATATACCACCTAACCGTGGTTTTTTTATACCACCTAACCGTGGCAGTCCGTCCATAATTGTATACTAGTATCCAATCCATCCATCTCCATTGTTTACCTGAGGTGCCTTTTAGTTCTGCCTATAAAATATGGAGAACAAAAAAGTTGAGGTTCCAAAATTAGGGAAAGATCAAGATCCACTTCCACCTCGTGCTGAAGCTGCTGCCACTAGTCATGGCCGAGACGATGAAATGCCAGCAACGTCGTCTGCCAAGGCCGATGCCCAATGTCATAGTACAGAGCATGTCAAATCCAAAACACCAAATATCAGAAAAAAAAGGACTCCAAAACCTAAAATAAAATTGTCGGAGGAGAAGCGTAAACTTGCCAATATGCCATTTACCACACGGAGTGGCAAGGAACGGCTGAGGCCCTGGCCTATGTTCATGGCTAGTGGTTCAGCTTCACATGAGGATGGAAGCACTCAGCCTCTCACTAGAAAACTGAAAAGACTCAAGCTGGCAAAAGCACCGCAAAGAACTGTGCGTTCTTTGAAATCCCAAATCCACAAGGAGAGTCCAATTGTGTCGTTTGCGATGCCTGACCTTCCCAACACTGGACGTGAAGAGCATGCGCCTTCCACTATTTGCATGCCCCCTGCAAGTGCTGGAAGGAGCACCCGCAGTCCAGTTCCTGATAGTCAGATTGAAGATGTCAGTGTTGAAGTACACCAGGATGAGGAGGATATGGGTGTTGCTGGCGCTGGGGAGGAAATTGACCAGGAGGATTCTGATGGTGAGGTGGTTTGTTTAAGTCAGGCACCCGGGGAGACACCTGTTGTCCGTGGGAGGAATATGGCCGTTGACATGCCAGGTGAAAATACCAAAAAAATCAGTTCTTCGGTGTGGAGGTATTTCACCACAAATGCGGACAACAGGTGTCAAGCCGTGTGTTCCCTTTGTCAAGCTGTAATAAGTAGGGGTAAGGACGTTAACCACCTCGGAACATCCTCCCTTATACGTCACCTGCAGCGCATTCATAATAAGTCAGTGACAAGTTCAAAAACTTTGGGTGACAGCGGAAGCAGTCCACTGACCAGTAAATCCCTTCCTCTTGTAACCAAGCTCACGCAAACCACCCCACCAACTCCCTCAGTGTCAATTTCCTCCTTCCCCAGGAATGCCAATAGTCCTGCAGGCCATGTCACTGGCAAGTCTGACGAGTCCTCTCCTGCCTGGGATTCCTCCGATGCATCCTTGCGTGTAACGCCTACTGCTGCTGGCGCTGCTGTTGTTGCCGCTGGGAGTCGATGGTCATCCCAGAGGGGAAGTCGTAAGCCCACTTGTACTACTTCCAGTAAGCAATTGACTGTTCAACAGTCCTTTGCGAGGAAGATGAAATATCACAGCAGTCATCCTACTGCAAAGCGGATAACTGAGGCCTTGGCATCCTGGGTGGTGAGAAACGTGGTTCCGGTATCCATCATTACTGCAGAGCCAACTAGAGACTTGTTGGAGGTACTGTGTCCCCGGTACCAAATACCATCTAGGTTCCATTTCTCTAGGCAGGCGATACCGAAAATGTACACAGACCTCAGAAAAAGAGTCACCAGTGTCCTAAAAAATGCAGCTGTACCCAATGTCCACTTAACCACGGACATGTGGACAAGTGGAGCAGGGCAGGGTCAGGACTATATGACTGTGACAGCCCACTGGGTAGATGTATGGACTCCCGCCGCAAGAACAGCAGCGGCGGCACCAGTAGCAGCATCTCGCAAACGCCAACTCTTTCCTAGGCAGGCTACGCTTTGTATCACCGCTTTCCAGAATACGCACACAGCTGAAAACCTCTTACGGCAACTGAGGAAGATCATCGCGGAATGGCTTACCCCAATTGGACTCTCCTGTGGATTTGTGGCATCGGACAACGCCAGCAATATTGTGTGTGCATTAAATCTGGGCCAATTCCAGCACGTCCCATGTTTTGCACATACCTTGAATTTGGTGGTGCAGAATTTTTTAAAAAACGACAGGGCCGTGCAAGAGATGCTGTCGGTGGCCAGAAGAATTGCGGGACACTTTCGGCGTACAGGCACCACGTACAGAAAACTGGAGCACCACCAAAAACTACTGAACCTGCCCTGCCATCATCTGAAGCAAGAAGTGGTAACGAGGTGGAATTCAACCCTCTATATGCTTCAGAGGTTGGAGGAGCAGCAAAAGGCCATTCAAGCCTATACAATTGAGCACGATATAGTAGGTGGAATGCACCTGTCTCAAGTGCAGTGGAGAATGATTTCAACGTTGTGCAAGGTTCTGATGCCCTTTGAACTTGCCACACGTGAAGTCAGTTCAGACACTGCCAGCCTGAGTCAGGTCATTCCCCTCATCAGGCTTTTGCAGAAGAAGCTGGAGGCATTGAAGGAGGAGCTAACACGGAGCGATTCCGCTAGGCATGTGGGACTTGTGGATGCAGCCCTTAATTCGCTTAACAAGGATTCACGGGTGGTCAATCTGTTGAAATCAGAGCACTACATTTTGGCCACCGTGCTCGATCCTAGATTTAAAGCCTACCTTGGATCTCTCTTTCCGGCAGACACAGGTCTGCTGGGGTTGAAAGACCTGCTGGTGACAAAATTGTCAAGTCAAGCGGAACGCGACCTGTCAACATCTCCTCCTTCACATTCTCCCGCAACTGGGGGTGCGAGGAAAAGGCTCAGAATTCCGAGCCCACCCGCTGGCGGTGATGCAGGGCAGTCTGGAGCGACTGCTGATGCTGACATCTGGTCCGGACTGAAGGACCTGACAACGATTACGGACATGTCGTCTACTGTCACTGCATATGATTCTCTCAACATTGATAGAATGGTGGAGGATTATATGAGTGACCGCATCCAAGTAGGCACGTCACACAGTCCGTACTTATACTGGCAGGAAAAAGAGGCAATTTGGAGGCCCTTGCACAAACTGGCTTTATTCTACCTAAGTTGCCCTCCCACAAGTGTGTACTCCGAAAGAGTGTTTAGTGCCGCCGCTCACCTTGTCAGCAATCGGCGTACGAGGTTACATCCAGAAAATGTGGAGAAGATGATGTTCATTAAAATGAATTATAATCAATTCCTCCGCGGAGACATTGACCAGCAGCAATTGCCTCCACAAAGTACACAGGGAGCTGAGATGGTGGATTCCAGTGGGGACGAATTGATAATCTGTGAGGAGGGGGATGTACACGGTGATATATCGGAGGGTGAAGATGAGGTGGACATCTTGCCTCTGTAGAGCCAGTTTGTGCAAGGAGAGATTAATTGCTTCTTTTTTGGGGGGGGTCCAAACCAACCCGTCATATCAGTCACAGTCGTGTGGCAGACCCTGTCACTGAAATGATGGGTTGGTTAAAGTGTGCATGTCCTGTTTTGTTTATACAACATAAGGGTGGGTGGGAGGGCCCAAGGATAATTCCATCTTGCACCTCTTTTTTCTTTTCTTTTTCTTTGCATCATGTGCTGATTGGGGTGGGTTTTTTGGAAGGGACACCCTGCGTGACACTGCAGTGCCACTCCTAGATGGGCCCGGTGTTTGTGTCGGCCACTAGGGTCGCTAATCTTACTCACACAGCTACCTCATTGCGCCTCTTTTTTTCTTTGCGTCATGTGCTGTTTGGGGAGGGTTTTTTGGAAGGGACATCCTGCGTGACACTGCAGTGCCACTCCTAGATGTGCCCGGTGTTTGTGTCGGCCACTAGGGTCGCTAATCTTACTCACACAGTCAGCAACCTCATTGCGCCTCTTTTTTTCTTTGCGTCATGTGCTGTTTGGGGAGGGTTTTTTGGAAGGGCCATCCTGCGTGACACTGCAGTGCCACTCCTAGATGGGCCCGGTGTTTGTGTCGGCCACTAGGGTCGCTAATCTTACTCACACAGCTACCTCATTGCGCCTCTTTTTTTCTTTGCGTCATGTGCTGTTTGGGGAGGGTTTTTTGGAAGGGACATCCTGCGTGACACTGCAGTGCCACTCCTAGATGGGCCCGGTGTTTGTGTCGGCCACTAGGGTCGCTTATCTTACTCACACAGCGACCTCGGTGCAAATTTTAGGACTAAAAATAATATTGTGAGGTGTGAGGTATTCAGAATAGACTGAAAATGAGTGTAAATTATGGTTTTTGAGGTTAATAATACTTTGGGATCAAAATGACCCCCAAATTCTATGATTTAAGCTGTTTTTTAGTGTTTTTTGAAAAAAACACCCGAATCCAAAACACACCCGAATCCGACAAAAAAAATTCGGTGAGGTTTTGCCAAAACGCGTTCGAACCCAAAACACGGCCGCGGAACCGAACCCAAAACCAAAACACAAAACCCGAAAAATTTCAGGCGCTCATCTCTAATAATACTGCAATATGCTGGTTACTCCTATATGTTTAGATATGATTTTATTTTGTGCGGATTAATACTACTAGTCCTTTAATCTCTAAGTGTTTCCTACTGTACGGAGCAAGATGCGCAATAAACCTATTGCATACTTACCTACTTTCAGTTTCTCTTCTCCGAGAGAAGGCAGTAGAGGAGACAATGCAGGATACTTCGGTGGCGGGGCCGGGCTGTGACATCGTCAAGCCCCGACCCCAGATCTGAAAAATGCCGTGATTTGCGGGTCCTGCCGGAAGGCGGCAGGGCTAAAATGATGCGATTCATGTCATTTGAACCCATTCCCCTCTCCATGGACCCACGAATACGGGAGAATATGTCTCCATCCTGCCCGCATCACTAGGGTGCGAGCAGGATGTGGGAGACCTGCCTACTCTTCCAGGAGTGTGGGGGGCTCCCCCCAAAAATGTGAGTTTCCTGCAGCTTCCGGGAGAGTAGGCAAGTATGACCTATTGATTCAGTAGTTGTACAATTACTTTATTTTGGAACACAGAAATATTTAGCAATAAGTAGAAATTCAATTCTGTAAGATATTAAACTCTAACAACAATTAACTTAATCATTTCTTTTTCAGCAGAACCATTACGTTAAGATATACTGTATGAACTTGAAAACATATCAGTGTTGTAAATGATGTGTGTGCAGGTGTTGATATTACAAAGTTATACCTCTTTCAGATTTAAAGCCGTGAATTTTCCAGATCTAAAAGCCGGCAAATTCTCAGCTCTCAGCCCGGACCCTGGTACAGAGCAGGGTCGGGGACTGGGTGGCGAATGGCTTTTCACCAATTTGGACTGATAAATTGGAGTAAATGGCATAGTGCTTGGTTGGATCACATCAGCCTGTCTGGGACCGGAATTGAAGTCAGGAACCCTCCCTGGAAACGAATGGACACGCCTACGTTTTTCCAGACACTCCCTGAAAACGGTCAGTTGACACCCACAAATGCCTTCTTCCTGTCAATCTCCTAGCGATCCCCCTTGCGAACGGATCCATTGCACAAACTCATTGCTGAGCAGCGATCTGCTTTGTACCCGTGCGATGCACCTGCGCAATGCGGTGCATGCTCAGTTTACACCTGATCGCCCGCTGTGCAAAAGCGCACGGCAGCGATCAGGTATGAATTACCCCCAAAGTCCTCAAGGCACACTGAGGGTCATTCAGAGTTGATCGCTCGCTAGCTGTTTTTAGCAGCCGTGCAAACGCATAGTCGCCACCCACGGGAGAGTGTATTTTCGCTTTGCAAGTGTGCGAATGCGTGTGCAGCCGAGCTCTGCAAAAACATTTTATGCAGTTTCAGAGTAGGTCTGAACTTACTCAGCCCTTGCGATCACTTCAGTCTTTTTGGTCACGGAATTTACGTCACACACACGCCCTCCAAACGCCCTCCAAACGCCCGGACACGCCTGCATTTTCCCTACCACTCCCAGAAAACGGTCAGTTTCCACCCATTTTTCTGTCAATCTCCCTGTGAGTGGCTGTGCAAATGGATTCTTCATTAAATCCATAGCTCAGCAACAATCCGCATTGTACCCTACGATGCACGTGCACATTGCGGTGCATACGCATGCACAGTAGAGACTTGATCGCAGTGCAACGAAAATTGGCAGCGTGCGATCAACTCGGAATGACCCCCATTATCAGTCCAGGTTTTCAGGATTTCCATAGTGACAGATGGTTAAATCAAAATGACTGTTGTACTAAGTAAATGGTTAGCATTAAAACCTGGACCGTGGCTGAATTTGGGAACCCCTCCAGAGACCATATACAATTAATAATTCTGTTTTGCATGTCTGCACTTAACAGAAATATAGGTTATAGGCTCTGCATTTTGGTTTAATGCAAAAGTGCACAACGGACAAAACGGACTCTCAACATCAAACCCAGAGCATATACTGTAACCTACAGGAAAGTAAAGGCAAAAAGCATATTCTCTGTAAAAGACATTACTGTATGTATGTTGTTATTGTCTTGCAAGCCTTCCACTCAGCCCTATATTAGCCAGCCAGCCTGACTGTCTGCCTGCCACAACCTCATTTGTTGCTGCAAGTGGGTAAGCAAGGTGAAAGAATTGTGTTAGAAGTGCACCACACCAAATGACCCTATTAAGATAGTGGGTAAAGCAGATCAGAATAACAGTAATCAGTACGTGCACTGTAGTCTGTTGTTAAAAGAAAACTTTTTAGGATTTAAATGAAAAGAAAAAAAACAAGGAAATCCTTTGTCGTGGTACTTTCACAGTAAACGTTTTCTGTTAACCCAGCGGTTCTCAACCCTAGTCCTCAAGTAACCCCCACAGTTCATGTTTTCAGGATTTCTATGTGTGGAGACAGGTGGGATAATTACATACCCAGCACAGCAGAGGAACTCACCTGTGCATAATTAAACCCAGAAAATATAACCTGTTGAGGGTACTTAAGGACTGGTATTGATAACCACTATAAACTAGTGATGTGCACCGGAAATTTTTCGGGTTTTGGATTTGGTTCCGTGGACGTGGATGGATAGTATACTTGACAACACAGAGGTAGTTAGAGCAGTGGACTACTGTACCGTACTTCTATATATATATACTGGTGGTTACAGCAAAATTCTGCACTGTCCTCCTACTATATATACTGCGCACAACTAAAAATGCAGCACAGGTATGGATGGATAGTATACTTGACGACACAGAGGAAGGTAGAGCAGTGGACTACTGTGCCGTACTGCTATATATATACTGGTGGTCACAGCAAAATTTAGCACTGTCCTCCTACTATATATACTGCGCACAACTAAAATGCAGCACAGGTATGGATGGATGGTATACTTGATGACACAGAGGTAGGTAGAGCAGTGGACTACTGTACTATACTGCTATATAATACTGGTGGTCAGCAAAATTCTGCACTGTGCTCCTACTATATACTACAATGCAGCACAGATATGGAGCATTTTTCAGGCATAGAACGTAGATATTTTCAGCACACTGAGCACAGATATTTGCAAGCACACTGAGCACAGATATTTGTAGCACACTGAGCACATATATTTGCAGCACACTGAACACAGAAACTGAGAGAACGCTGCATGTCCTCTCGCTATCATCTCCAATGCACAAGTGAAAATGTCGGCGACGTGTGGCTCCTTATATAGAATACGAATCTTGTGAGAATCCGACAGCGGGATGATGACGTTCGGGTGCGCTCGGGTTAACCGAGCAAGGCGGGAAGATCCGAGGCTGCCTCGGAACCGTGTAAAATGGGTGAAGTTCGGGGGGGGGGGGGGGGTTCGGATCTCGAGGAACCGAACCCGCTCATCACTACTATAAACCAAATTATTTGCTTATACCTACTGGAAGTCATCCAATGAGAGACATTCTGATTATCTTTTATTTTAAACTATATATCGCATCCCACATATATAAAGTACAATAAACACTGCAAAGGCAGCACAAAATTTGTATCTCTATTACAAACATTTTAGAATTTGTAGAAATTAAGTAGTTTGCTGACAATGTCGTTTTTGTTACCAATTTAGAGTGATATCAGCCAATTTAAAATTACTTGCTAGTTTCTCAAAACATTACCAAAAGAATACGATTAAGTACAACAGTACATTAGTGAATACCTAATCACATTATTTTGTTTACCCCCGAAGCATTGTTAAATTAGGTTCACTGTTTCATATCTTTAAGGGTCTTATGTTTATGCAAAAATATTTCTTTTGCTAATGGTGCATATCACAACTGCATTTTCATAATATACTGTAATACCGCAGATTATATAACACAATACAGACACAACTGTCAATATTTGTTTTTTCACAAATAATGCAAAACAAAAAAAAACAAAAATTCTGCTGAAATCGATTTCATGACAAATGACAACCTGTACATCAATACATTAATGTCAGCATGTATACTACAGTATGCGAAAAATATGTATCTGCACTCGCATGTATTTGTAGAAATATGCTTTTTGCATATTTTTTAATAATTTTCATGGAATCTGGTTTCCTACCACTTTGAATATGCATTGATTTAAGAACTACAAAGAAATAACTGAAGATATGAACATTCCACTATTTTTACAGAAAGTCTGAGCAGAAGTGTACTTACCATAAAGTATTACGAGGCTACAGGCCTATACAAGAATGATTGAGGTGTCAATGGAAAAACGATTTCATACAGATGTGTTCTCATACAGGGGCGGATGTACTAGACCTTAGAGCAGGGATGGGGAACCTTCGGCCCTCCAGCTGTTGTTGAACTACACATACCAGCATGCCTTGCTACAATTTTGCTATTTGGCCATGCTAAAACTGTTGCAAGGCATGCTGGGATGTGTAGTTCAACAGCAGCTGGAGGACCGAAGGTTCCCCATCCCTGCCTTAGAGAGTGATAAAGTGGAGATAGATAAACTAGCAACCAATCAGCGGATCACGGTCATTTTTTCAAACACAGCCTGTAGCATCGTAGTTAGGAGCTGATTGGTTGGTACTTTATCTCTCTCCACTTTATCACTCTCCACTTTATCTCTCTCCACTTTATCACTCTCCGAGGCTTAGTACAGCTCCCCACACTGTGGGTTCAGTTGCACCAAACTATCCCTCTCCGCATACTTGCCTACCTGACCCTCTCCATGAGGGAGAAAATGCTCTGTTCCTGGACTTTCCTGGTAATGTATGATTGCCAGAGGCGGAACTACCGGCAGTGCAGGCAGTGCACTGCACTGGGGCCCGCCTCTGTCCAGGGGCCCAAGCATGTAATGAGTCAAACTGACTTATTACATGCCGCTGTGCGCTGCAGGCAACCGCTGCCCGCAGCGCACAGCCGCCCGGAGATAGGAGCTGAGCAGCGGTACAGACGGGGGAAGGAGGAGGGAGCCGGAGGACGGAGCCGCAGCAGCGCTTTGTTACTGGTGGAGGCGCTGCTGCTGCTGCTCCTCTGCTTCCCTATAGGCTGTCTTCCGAGAACAGCCTATAGGGAAGCAGAGGGGCAGCAGCAGCAGCGCCTCCACCAGTAACAAAGCGCTGCTGCGGCTCCGTCCTCCGGCTCCCTCCTCCTCATTCTCTACTGCCCGGGAATCGTCGTCTGACGCAGCTGCACCGAGGAGCCTGAGGGTAAGTATAATTCTTCTTTCTTTCTTTCTTTCTTTCTTTCTTTCTTTCTTTCTTTCTTTCTTTCTTTCTTTCTTTCTTTTTCTTTCCTTCTTTCTTTCTTGTGCCTGCCTGCCGCAATGTGTAAAAAGGGGGGACTACCTGCCGCAATGTGTAAAAAGGGGGGACTGCCTGCCGCACTGTGTAAAAAGGGGGGACTGCCTGCCGCACTGTGTAAAAAGGGGGGACTACCTGCCGCAATGTGTAAAAAGGGGGGACTGCCTGCCGCAATGTGTAAAAAGGGGGGACTACCTGCCGCAATGTGTAAAAAGGGGGGACTGCCTGCCGCAATGTGTAAAAAGGGGGGACTACCTGCCGCAATGTGTAAAAAGGGGGGACTGCCTGCCGCAATGTGTAAAAAGGGGGGACTGCCTGCCGCACTGTGTAAAAACGGGGGACTGCCTGCCGCAATGTGTAAAAAGGGGGGACTACCTGCCGCAATGTGTAAAAAGGGGGGACTGCCTGCCACTATGTGTAAAAAGGGGAATCTGCCTGCCGTAATGTGTAAAAATGGGGACGCTGTCTGCCGTAATGTGTAACAAGGGCACGCTGTCTGCCGTAATGTGTAAAAAGGGCACGCTGTCTGCCGTAATGTGTAACAAGGGCACGCGGTCTGCCGTTATGTGTAAAAAGGGGTAATCTGCCCGACGCTATGTGTAAAAATGGGGAATCTGCCTGCCGTAATGTGTAAAAAAGGGGGGCTGCCTGACGCTATGTGTAAAAATGGGGAATCTGCCTGCTGCTATGTGTAAAAAGGAGGAATCTGCCTGCCGTAATGTGTAAAAATGGGGACGCTGTCTGCCGTAATGTGTAACAAGGGCACGCTGTCTGCCGTAATGTGTAACAAGGGCACGCTGTCTACCGTAATGTGTAAAAAGGGCACGCTGTCTGCCGTAATGTGTAACAAGGGCACGCGGTCTGCCGTTATGTGTAAAAAGGGCACGCTGTCTGCCGTTATGTGTAAAAAGGGCACGCTGTCTGCTGTAATGTGTAAAAAGAGGAATCTGTTCGCTGTAAGGTGTAAAAGGGTCTCTACCTGGTGTAGTGGTGCTACTGTGCGGCGTAATTTGAATAATGGAGACTACTGTGTTGGTATTATTTTGTGGCCACACCCCTTCCCCACGAAGCCACGCCACTATGTATTTTTGCGCGCGCCTACGGCGCGCACTGCCCTTGGGGTGGACTTGGATGGGGGGGGGGGGGGGCCCAAAGCATTTTGTCGCACCTGGGCCCACCGCTTGCTTGTTCCGCCACTGATGATTGCCATCACCTGTGGTGAGCTAGTTAATTGGTAAGAAAGGTGTTTCACCACAGGTGATGGCAATCATACATTACCAGGAAAGTCCAGGAACAGAGCATTTTCTCCCTCATGGCGAGGGTCAGGTAGGCAAGTATGAGTTGGATCAGTTTGTAATACCAAGCAATTAGATACAATGACATGTAACAGAAGGTATACATCACCTTGCCTAAATGAGCTATCAATCTAAAAGTAAAATTATATAACGTACAGTATATTTTGTATAATATTCAGTGGATTTTTAATTTTACGGAAATGTAAAAAGACATAATATATAATTTGCAGCAAATTTAATTTGTTTTCCCAGACCTAGAGCAGGCACTCCCAACCTTGGTCCTCAAGGCACACTTATGGGACCTACACATTGCGCGATCCTCTGCCGAGCTGCCCGACGGCGGATACGGCCGACGGGCGACCCGGTGGCGGGGGGGGGGGGGCAGTGACGGGGGAGTGAAGTTTGCTGGCAATCATAAATTAAGAGAAAAGTCCAGAAGCAGAGCATTATGTCCCTCCTGGCGAGGGTCATGTTGGGAGGTATGCGTCACCCGGCTCCATAGCAGTGCAGGCAAATATGGACGATCTCGTCCATATTGGCCTGCATGCACAAGCGACGGGGCACCAGCAATGAACAAGCGCGGGGCCGCGCATCGTTCATCGATGGTGGTTCCACACTGAAAAATATGAACGGTATCTCATTCACATCTTTCAGTATTATCGCCCAGTGTGTATGGCCCACAACAGTGTAGGTTTTAGTGATATCCAGGCTTCAGCACAGATGGTTAAATCAAAGTAACTGAGGTACTAATTAAGTAACCTGTGCTCAAGCATGGATATCACTAAAACCTGGACTGTTAGGGGTAAATTTACTAAGATGGGAGTTTTATGTAAGATGGGATGTTGCCCATAGCAACCAACCAGAGTCCAGGTATTATCTTCTAGAAAGTACTAGATAAATGAGAAGTAGAATCTGATTGGTTGCTATGGGCAACATCCCATCTTAAATAGAACTCCCAGCTTAGTAAATTTGGGGATCATTCCGAGTTGATCGTTCGCTAGCTATTTCTTGCAGCGCTGCGATCAGATAGTCGCCGCCTATGGGGAAGCATATTTTCGCTTTGCAAGTGTGCGATCACATGTGCAGCCGAGCGGTACAAAAAAGTTTTGTGCAGTTTCTGAGTAGCCCAGGACTTACTCAGCCGCTGCGATCACTTTAGCCTGTCTGGTCCCGGAATTGACATCAGACACCCGCCCTGCAAATGCTTGGACACGCGTACGTTTTTCCAACGTTCAGTTGACAGTGACACCCATAAACACCTTCTTCCTGTCAATCTTCTTGCGATCGGCTGTGCGAATGGATTCTTCGTTAAATCCATTGCACAGCAACGATCCGCTTTGTACCCGTACGACGTGCCTGCGCATTGTGGTGCATTGTGGAGCCTGCCTTCTGCCCCTAACCTGTGACAGCCTGCCCTCTGCCCCCTACCTGTCACACCCTGCCCTCTGTCCCCTACCTGTCACAGTCTGCCCTCTGCCTGTCAAAGCCTGCTCTCTGCCCCCTACCTGTCACACCCTGCCCTCTTCCCTCTACCTGTCACAGTCTGCCCTCTGCCTCTGCCTGTCACAGCCTGCCCTCTGCCCCCCACCTGTCACAGCCTGCCCTCTGCCCCATAACTGTCACACCCTACCCTCTGCCCCTAACCTGTCACAGCCTGCCCTCTGCCCCATACCTGTCTTAGCTTGCCCTCTGCCTATCACAGCCAGCACTCTGCACCCTATCTGTCACATCCTGCCATCTACTGGAGGGCTGTTCCAGGAGAGTGGCTGCACCAGGTCGCCACACCATAGGGGTGGTGGTGCCACCCGTGACTGAGGGACAGGAAGCTCCTCTCTCTACTCCCCTCTACTACTGACAGGTCAGATAAATCTTCTGTGGAGGGCTGGGACAATAGTAAAAGTGTTGCTTTCAATTCATAAGTGGACTTTTCAATCTCCTCTTGAACATAGCTGCAGAGATTCATTTCCTCTCAGCTAATTAACAAGTAATGGCCTAAAACTAGTTTGATGGGTATTATCTGGCACGTCTGGTGCAGCGGGGGGGGGGGGGGGGGGGGGGGTAGTGTAAATAGATGTCCTACCACAAAAAGCCAAAGTATGAATTGGGGCTTCCAGGTGCCAACGCCTTTACTGGAGACTAGTGTTTATGTAACTGTATGGGCCGCAATCCGTTTATCTCGTTAGTGGTGGTACTGTACTATTGTGTGTCTATTTGCTGGAGACTTTGGTGTCTGTGTTAAGTTTTGACGGGAGAAGAGGGGTTTTTTGGAATGTGGTGTTTGTCACAGCAGCTTACAGGTCTGTGAGTGTTGAGGCCACTCAACTACCAAGAATACTGAAACCTACCGCTTCCACTCAGGTGTAGTGATATACTGATCCTGTCTACTTTGGTGTTGGTTCCATCCACGTGAGGCCACTTGTAGACACTTTTCCAGGGCCACTTTTAGTTCTCAATCCGTCCCTGTTTATGTGCCGAATAATACAACCTATCCCATGATCCAAGCTGCAGAAGATTCTTTTATCTATAGTTTTTAGTAATCAAGAAATATTTTCTTTTTCTTTTTTTAATCCCATTTTGGCCTGGAAATATATTCATTAGAAGAGATGTTAAGAAAAGTTGATTGCGATGATTGAGGGCACTGGATACTGGATATAGATGTAAACAGAATAGAAGTGATCTATAATTTCTACCTTGACTCTGCAGTTCCTGCAATTATAAAGATGTCACCTTACAAAATAGTGCTATTTATTATTTCCTATTTGATTCACCACAGAGGTAACACAAATTGGACATTTTGGGTAGATGCTCAAAAACGACACTGAGATTACAGAAACTGCTGATATCAATCAATTGTTGACATTCTGTATAATTAAGGACACTTTGTAATTATTATTTTTAAAACCTTATTTCAAAACTAAAGAGCAGTTAAAATAACTTGTCCCATAAGTAAGGAGAGAGAGAATGAGAGACAGAGGACCTGTTTGTGAGTTCAATGTATAGCTGTTGGCGTGTTTCTTGTGTGGTTTAACAATACACCTGCTAAGGATAAAACATGTACACAATTACAGAGATAGGGACTATTTACTAAGCCTTGAACGGAGCTCAAGTGGATGGAGATAAAGTACCAGTCAATCAGCTCCCAACTGCCATGCTACAGGCTGTGTTTGAAAAATAACAGTTAGCAGCTGGTTGGTTGGGTCTTTATCTCCGTCCACTTTATCTCCCCTCTAAGCTTAATAAATAGACCCCATAGAGAGTAGCATACATTTTGAGTAGGGCACATCTGGTATCTGGTCTAGACTGTAGATCTACACTAAAAGGGTCTACAGTCAAAAGGTCAACCACTAATGGTTGACATACATTATGTCCACAGGGTAGAAAGGGCAACATGTAAAAGGTAGACCATTCAAAAGGTTGACAGGGACAAAAGGTCGACATGATAATGGTCGACACACTTTTTTTTTTTTTAAAGCTTTTTCATACTTTACCATCCACATAGACTACGATTGGGAATAGTAACCTGTGCCAAGCGCAGCCAGGCTTCCCGAAGCATGGCGTGCAATGTGAGCCATGCAAGAGGACGTGGTACACTAATGGGGTTTGTCTGTGGCAGAAAAGTGGCAAAACACTAAAAAAACAAAAAAACTGTGTATACCTTTTTGTGTCGACCATTTGCAGGTCGGCTTTTTGACCCTGTCAACATTTTCTACTGTCTACCTGCCCCATGTCGACATTTTGACACTGTCGGCATTTTGACCCCGTCGACCTTTTGACCTTGTCAACCAATGCATATCGACCATTAGTGGTCGACCTATTGACTATAGACCTTTTTAGTGTAGATCTAATAATCCATAGCCTGTGTATCTATACTTAAAATTGCAAAGGCTTAATTGGTCAGTAAATGAGCATTTCCATGAAGGCAATTTGAATGAGTGTGCGCCAACACAGCTGCAAGCCATGTAGAAGTAGACTTGTATGTACAGTAGTTATGCCTTTTTCAAGGTGTAGCGTTTCTATTGAAAATTAGCTGGTGTGAATGCATACTGATGTTCAGGGCTGGCTAGCAACTTTTAGACTAGGGGAAAGTTCATCTTAGGTGCCCAGTGATTGCTATCAGAGGGGCATGGTCAAATCATGGAGGGTGTGTATATGTCTAGTACAAGACTGTACTCCAAACCTATTGATCTCCAAGCTCCCTGGAACTCTATGGTACACAATATTTAGAAGAATCTAATGCAAAACAGAGTGAATCAGGATTCATCTACCAACTGTCCCTGTACTCAGGACGAAATCTAGCTGCATGGCACAACCAGTAGCGGATCTTGCCACGGGCAAGCAGGCTTTTTGCCTGGGGCGCTGCTGTCCCGAGGGCGCCGCCGCCGTGGCAAGATCCACTCCTAGTGCCGTGCAGTGCGCGATGACGTCAGACTCACCGCACGGCATTGTGGGAGCGGCTATAGATGCTAGAGGTTATAATTGACTTCTAGTGTGTATGCGGTGCTATGGGAGAGACGTCTTGACGTCTCTCCCATAGAACCGAGGAGCGGCGCTGGAGACAGAGGACAGCAACGGTCAGGAAGCAGGAGCGCCCTGGGCGCCTCAAGGTCTAGAACTTGCCCTGGCACAGCATTCCAAAATGTGGACATCCTGCCACATTTGGGGTGTGTGTATGGTAGGCATGCATATAGGGAAGCAATGCACACAAATACAAGTGGCTAGCATCATATTGCATACACATAGCTCCTCATGCAGAGCTGGAAGTAATTGCAAGTTGCAGATTTTTTTTTCCTGCAAGTTGATTTTTTTTTTTTAAGTGCACACATGCATAATTTTCCAATGCACATCTTTTACCCTTGCGACTCAGCCAAATGTTTCCCGTTACCGCTGCTTGCATCAGTGGGTCTGGAACGAGGGTTTGAGGGGGTTCTAGACAAGGCCAAAGTACAGTCAGAGTGTGTCAACACGAAATGTGTCCCAAGATAGAGACTTAACAGATGCAAATGTGCACGTTTGGAGTGTGATGGCTTACAAGGTGATGGTGTTGGGCAATTAAATAGCAGGATTAGACTATAATGAACTCATTTAAAAAAAGAAACCATGTTTCCTATACAGCTTGAGAAGTTTAATAGTGTTAAAAAGGTTTTATTTGTGTATTGTTCAATTTGCTTTTAACAATCCTCAATTCAATTTGCTTTTAGCAATTACGGCATTTTCCCTGCATTTTGCGCATGTGTAGTAGGCTGCTGCGGCATTTTTCTGGAGGCCTGCACATGCGCAGTAGAGTCTGGCACAGCGCCAGAGTCTACTGTGCTCTGAGTGCTCAGTCAGTCTACTGTGCTGCGGCAGCAGGGCAGGTTCTACACCTTGTGGCGCCCAGTGCGAAAGTTTCCACTGGCGCCCCCTCCCCCCCCCTGCGGCAAAACAGTTTGTGGGCGCAAAAAAAATAGGGGCGTGGCCACAGTTATGCTTCCAGTAGCTGTGCCCCCAGATTTGCCCCAAGTAGTTGTGTTCCCCAGTTGATTTGCCCCCAGTAGTTGTACCCCCTGTCGCTGTGCCCCCTGTTGCTTTGCCCCCAGTAGTTGTGCCCCCTGTTGCTTTGCCCCCAGTAGTTGTGACCCCTCTTTCATTGCCCCCAGTAGTTGTGCCCCCTCTTTCTTTGCCCCCAGTAGTTGTGCCCCCTCTTTATTTGCCCCCAGTAGTTGTGCCCTGTTTCTTTGCCCCCAGTAGTTGTGCCCCCTCTTTCTTTGCCCCCAGTAGTTGTGCCCCGTTTCTCTGCCCCAGTAGTTGTGCCCCCTCTTTCTTTGCCCCCATTAGTTATTCCCCATTTCTTTGCCCCCAGCAGTTGTGCCCCCTCTTTCTTTGCCCCCAGTAGTTGTGCCCCGTTCCTTTGCCCCCAGCAGTTTTGCCCCCTCTTTCTTTGCCTCCAGTAGTTGTGCCCCGTTTCTTTGCCCCCGGTAGTTGTGCACACACACACAAAAATAAAAATAAACAATACCACTGTCCCGCTCCTGCTTCTCGATCGCTGCTGCTGCTCCGTCTGGCCGCCGCGGCTCCTCCCTATGGGAGAGACGTCATGACGTCTCTCCCATAGCAGCGCCGCACAGACCTCTAGTGTCTGTCCGTGGAGCCGGCTGCAGCGGACGCCCACACAGCCCACGGCGTCTGCAGCAGCCGTAGAGCGGGGTGCGGGCAGGTGGCGGTGCCTGCGGCCACGCCCCCAGGTCGCAGCGCCCCGGGCAAAGGCACTGCTTGCCCGCACCAAGATCCGCTCCTGTGCGGCAGCTTGCTATAGAGGTTGGGCCCGGAGGGAGACTGTACACGGACACCCCTGAATGCCACAACAGACTGGTCACATGGTAACAGAGAGATTCCACATCACAGAGTAGAATAATTTAACATCATCATTGGCCAGCTCTATGGGGGAAATTCATATCTTATCGCACCCCTTATCTCCTGTCTGAAGTGATGGGAGATAGAGGGACGACATTCGAATGCACCAGTTATTGCGCTGTTTGCGCCGATTATAGTCGGGTTTAGGCGCGCAAAGCACCTAAACCCAACTAAAGTAATAGGTGCGATCGTGAAAAGACCCGTTTGGGAACCCAAACGGGTCTCTTTACGTGAATTTCCGGGGGTAGCGAGCTGAAATAAACTTGTCGCCCATCGGCGGTAACATTAGAATAGTGTTGGCGGGTGTGATAGCGGCCGGGAGGGGGGAGAGAAAATTTTAATCTGGCCTTTGTCAACATTTACAATGTTGACAATCTTAATGTCTACACTACGGTGCCCACAGTTATGTCGACATAATTGAAATATTGATAGTCTACCTTTTCGGCATCTGCAGACTGTCAACGGGTGTGGTATACTATAGCTCATAGACAGTTAAAAAATATACAGTCATTAGTTAAACACTATATAGTCAGACAGTCAAAAGACTGACAGGGTCATAAGTCAGACACAATTTTTTTTTCTTTTCTTTTTTTGTGTTTTTAAACATTTTTAACCCAAATTTGGTGAAATTCGTTCCCTTGCGGGCTCGCTACCCTCGCAAAGCTTTGGGCTTGGTGTCTTGCTCCGCTCCGATTCGCTCGCCACAACTTTACTCAAGGTAATAGTTTGTGACATGGATAGTAAATGAGGCAAAAGTTTTAAAAATCACAGGAAAACAAAAAACTTTTTTTTTTGTGTCTGACTTATGACCGTCTTACTTATGACCGTCTGACTTTTGACCCTGTCTGACTTTTGTCTGTCGACCATATAGGGCCAAATGTAATAGAGTGAGAGTTTCGGAAAGTGAGAGATTTGGTATGGTTTTTCAGGTTTTTTTTTAAGTTGCAATCATTTACACTACAAAACCAGGTTGATCTTGCTGTGTAAATGATTGTCACTTTAAAAAAAACTGCAAAACCTTACCAAATTTCTCACTTACTGAAACTCTCACTCTGTTACATTTTGCCTATAGTGTCTAACTAATGACTGTCTATCTTTTAACTGTCAACATGGGGGGTCATTCCGAGTTGTTAGCTCGCAAGCGGATTTTAGCAGATTTGCTCATGCTAAGCCGCCGCCTACTGGGAGTGAATCTTAGCATCTTAAAATTGCGAACGATGTATTCGCAATATTGCGATTACACACCTCGTAGCAGTTTCAGAGTAGCTTCAGACTTACTCGGCATCTGCGATCATTTCACTGCTTGTCGTTCCTGGTTTGACGTCACAAACACACCCAGCGTTTGCCCAGACACTCCCCCGTTTCTCCAGCCACTCCTGCGTTTTTTCCGGAAACGGTAGCGTTTTTTCCCACACGCAAATAAAACGGCCTGTTTCCGCCCAGTAACACCCATTTCCTGTCAATCACATTACGATCGCCAGAACGATGAAAATGCCGTGAGTAAAATTCCTAAGTGCATAGCAAATTTACTTGGCGCAGTCGCAATGCGGACATTGCGCATGCGCATTAAGCGGAAAATCGCTGCAATGCGAAGATTTTTACCGAGCGAACAACTCGGAATGACCCCCATGCTTATAATGTCACTCAAAATGTGAAATGTCGACATTTTATGTGAGGGGACGTTAGGGGGTAGATACTAGGAGGGTTAGGATTAGTGGATCAGGCTAGAGGATAGGGATATTCTCACCACCATAAGTGGCGCAGGATTCATCAGAAGTAATCAGTACATCACCACTGGACTCAGAAGATGATACTGGAGCATCCAAACATGTGTACCACCAGGTAAGTCACCACTGGATCACTAGGCACGTTTTTTTTACCATTCAAATCATGTTGACATTTCATCAGTGTTGACATAATGAATATGGACGTGGTCAATGTCGACATGTCAGGAATGTTGACATTACGACCATGTTAAAATGTCTACATGAGGAATGTCAACAAAACACACCCCTTCCGCTCTATCCATAGGCTATCAAATTTACTGAATACATTTTTAACTGAAAAAATTCTATTCCATGGGCTGGAGAAAGCGGAGTTTTAAGATTGTATCAGCGGAACTTTGCACCTGTGCGACACTGCAGTAATACCGCCAAATTTGACTTTCATTTTCTGCTGTGACTTCGTTCATTTCCACTCTGATCGCTCCTTTTAATGACAATTTGTCATAAACGGAATGGCACTGAGATTTGCAGCTTCATCTTGCCCTTATATCAAGTGCGTTTCCGAAGAATAGAACAGACTTATGCTGAATATACAGAAAAAAAGGTCATGTACACACATAGGAAACACTGAGGGATTAGACTTCAAAACTGCCAACCCAATTCCTTGGATACTCTGCTCACTTTCAAACACTGACAAGACCATCGCTGTGCCTTTCAAGTGAGTAAGGAACAATCCTCAGATGTTAAATGCTTTCCCCAACAGGTCCAGAATAAACAATGCTTCCCGGTTATACTGGAAATAAAAAATCACCTACAGATTTATATATATATATATATATATATATATATAAAATATTGCTTTCAATGCAAAGGCGTACAAATATTTAGATGCATATTGCTCTGCATTTTTGCAGAAACCACGCTATTTTTCAGTGCACTTTTCTTTTGAGCAACGCAACAATTCTGCATCATATTAGAAATTGCGCATCCGGCAGAATTTAGATCCATTTATCTATCCACAGTAAATACTGTAGAGCTGGCACAATGACAACGAAAGGTCACCCAGTACAAGCAGCACAGATGACAGGGACGCATAGCATACACTACAAGGTCTCCCTCCTTCCTGCACACACAAAAGCTGAGTACTTCATTAAGATAAGGCAAGGAATTTTAGGCAGGCTCTGATATGTAGCAGTGTGCTGCAAGTGCAAAGATGCTATTTCTGGTTCCACGTACACATATGAACAGACATTTTAGATCACGAGGCACATTGAAAAAACCCAGCAGGATGACAGATGGAAACCTCTCTGCAGATTTTCATTGTACCTGTCTTACACCTAAGTTTGTAAAGCCGGTAGAAAATCTGCTCACCCAGAAGTCACATTGAATTTTCAGATGTGTTTGTAATACCTTGTAACACTTGTTTATCTTACCTTAAATCCACCTTGATATGTTTTTACAGATACTGAATGTTATTACAGATTGGGGTCTCTATGATTAAATGTATTGTTTTGACTTAATGAGATTAATCTTAATTTTCTGCCCTTTGAAAGGGTATTGGGTTGCTCACAAACCACCCACTCACCACAGCCTTACTTATACAGACACTAGGGGTAAATATAATAGTGTGCGGGTTTCATGCAGCTGCAAGATGTTGGCGATTTAGCTGCTAGTTTTGAAGCAGTGATTTGGTTTCCCTGTTAAAAAATTGATGCCAATAAAGCGGCTAAATCAGCAACTTCTTGCAGGCTATGACATATAGGGGTATATTATTATAACATATACAGTATTACAGTGCAGTAGCTGACATTTTTTATTTATTTGTTGCTATCACAGAACTTTTTTAAGTATATTCTATAAGTGCTGGAGTATTGTAATAAATACAATAGGACAGACTCACGTTGTGTTTAGTTGCAAAATATTCAAAAACAACAATAAGCCATCAATCATTAACTTTATCTGAGGTTGTCACGATTTACTGTTAATTAGACTGTTGTTAAGTGAGCCCTAATGAGCAGTAATTTTTTTGTGCAAAGGAGTGGTACACTTATTTTAGTTCTACCATATTGTTCAAAAATTACCTAATATGGGGTCTATTCAATGCATGTTGGATCCTTTCCGGCGGAAAGGATCCGACAATGCAGTATTCAATTTTCGGCCAAATCCGACAAGTTTTGGCTGTTCTCAACAATGTCAATCCGACTTTTTTTAAAGCTGGATTGACGGAAACAGGGCTAAAACCTGTCGGATTTGGCCACGAATCCGACAAACACGTGGAGCGGCGGCTAATCCGCTGATCCACGTGTTCTCCGACTAGTCGGAATTGCCGACCTGTTGGAAAAACATCAGCCCCATTGAATAGGTTGAATCGCACAATGTCAAAAAACTGCCGTCTTTCCGACAAGACGGCAGTTCCGACTATAATTGAATACACCTTTCTATGTGGCTGCAAAACTCAGATCTACTAAACTTTGGTCTTTTTAACATTAGCCCTCCTCTACATTTTACAGATCTCCAAAGTATGCCTGTCATGCATATTTTCAGTTTAATGATACATGTACTGGACAGTAGCAGACTTCCCGCAAAGCAGCAGCTTAGGGCCTGGCAGGTACCTGGGGGCCATCAGACATGCTGACACTGTGTAATGGAGGCTTTGTGTTGTTAAATATCCCCGCTGCGCAGCAGACTGTCACTTCAGCACTTGACTTACTGGACAGCTCCATCCTGCGCATGCCGCTCAGGGGGTAATTCAGACCTGATTGCAGCAGCAAATTTGTTAGCAGTTGGGCACAACCATGTGCACTGCAGGGGGGGCAGATGTAACATGTGCAGAGAGAGTTAGATTTGGGTGGGATGTGTTCAAGCTGAAATTTAAATTGCAATGTAAATATAAAGCAGCCAGTATTTACCCTGCACAGAAACAAAATAACCCACCCATATCTAACTCTCTCTGCACATGTTACATCTGCCAGACCTAAAGTGCACATGGTTTTGCCCAACTGCTAACAAATTTGCTGCTACGATCGGGTCTGAATTACCCCCCCCCCCATGTGCACTGCAGGTGTGGCAGATGTAACATGTGCAGAGAGAGTTAGATTATCACTGCTTTATCACTTCTTTATTCCATTCTCTAGGTTAATATATCTGCTCCACTGTGTGTGGGCATGAAAGGTTACATTACCATCTCAGGAGAGGTCTGAGTGTCCTACTGCTCTTGTTATTATTATTATTATTATTATTATGAGATTGCAGTAGAAGTAATTTATATTTTCTTTTTAAATAACAAGCAGCTGCTATTTACATTGTGAAATTGCAAATGACTTAAAGTTAATACATTTTGAAAACAATGTAGAAAATAATGCAAGATGGAGACAGTAAATGGTAGACTATTTTAAGCTGAAAATGATGCTTTGATGCATTCTGGAACCTTATATGTGAAAATTATACTTTACATTTTTTCTTTGCTTATACACAACCCCTCATCTGGTAATACAGGGTAGTTTGAAAGGTTAAAGCTTTTTGTAGGAGGCATGGCGTTGACGTGTACTGCAGCACAATAACCATCCTCTCTTCTCTAATTGCAATTCTAGTTTGGGTTGCATTTCTGCAATTTGCATAATTGAATATCTTAATGCACTCCTCTGCTAGTGCTTGATTTCATTACATTTGACGAGGAAAATATACATGTTCAAATTGTTTAGATGTCACTTTTCCAAACTGGGACAGACAAATACACCCAAGTCTGAATTAATTCTGCTGGACAGTCAGGACATGAGTTATCTGGAACAAAGTGAACTTTGGATTAAAAAGCCAGAAAGCATTTTATGTCAATGCACTTTCCATAGAGTATATGTATTTTTTTCATAATAGACAGATGGCAGAGACGAGGCTTTACAAAGGAAGGAATACACTTTTATGTACCGTTAACCATTTTACTGTCAATTTTTTTTCTCTCCAAAAAATGCTACTGCATTAGATCGAGAACATATTAAAAAAGTATCAAAAACAATTTGAATAAAAAAAAACATATATTATTTTAACATTTGTAAAATATCTGATTTCCAAACATCAGAACATCATCACAATCACAACTGGAACATCTAAACATCACAACTTTGATTTCCCTAGCGGCTGCTCTTACGTGCAGCCACCAGGTACACACTGGGGGGCTGAGGGAAGGTTAATTTACATTTACCAAGCAGTTGATCCTCTATACAGCCACCAGGTGGCGAGTCCTGCTGTGCTGACTGATCAGCAGTGACACTGGGGGAGGGTGCAGGAATACAGAGCGGCCGGAAGGTCCTTCTGTGATTGGTGGCTGCTAGAAGAATATCTTCCGGCAGCCACCCACTCAACATTTCTGACTGGTTGCATTGTTTGTGAGCAGGTCAGATAATGCACAGCCTGGTGTGGTCGCAAATGATGCACCCAAAATGGGCTAGTTGTTAATTGGTGGTATTACTCACTGCCTTCAGATAGAAAATCATTGACACGCATAAATCACCAATTCCACATTTGTCTGCCCACTGTAAATGAATGCTTAATTTTACGGTTTCCGAAGGTCAAAATTAACTGCAAATTTAACATGAGAAAACATGCAGTAAATATGTTTTACATAAATGAATATTATAATACAGGATATATAGCCATAAAGATACAAAACAATGGAAGTCTAAAAATACAAGAACCAAAAAGAACAGATGGTGCACTATACTCTTACACAGGCCCGGCGCTACCCGCTCAGCGAAGGGATGCAGTGCAGGGAGGCGCTGGGACGGATAGGTGCTTCCCCTACTCTGCATCCCTTCCCTGCTGCGCCGTCCTGTCCCCGCTGCTGCTGCTGCCACTGCTGTGTCTGTCACTGTATGACAGGCACTGGCAGCGGGCACCTGCAGCATGATACGCCTCCTCCCCTCCCCTCATCTCATCTGTGTGCGCCGCCGCCGAGTACGGGACAGAAGGGGACGGAGCTACACGGGACGGTAGGGGCGTGGCTAAACGGGCCTAAGGGGGCGGAGCTACACGGACCTGGCTGCTGTACAGAGGGAGACTGGATTAGGTAAGTGGAGGGTGAGAGAGAAGTGTGTGTGTGTATATATGTGTGAATTGTGTGTATGGTGGGAGTGTATGTGTGTGTATATATGTGTGAAGTGTGTGTGTGTGTGTGTGTGTGTGTGTGTGTGTTTGTGTGGAATTTCTAAGTGTCTGCTTCACAGCAAAAGTTGGATGGAGACCCAGCGAGGCTGCTTCAGCTTCCTGGGAATCCCCAAACGCCACTACTGGGGGGGCATTACGTGTAAGGACGCTACTACTACAGGGGGGCATTACGTGTAACAACGCTACTACTGGAGGGGCCATTACGTGTAAGGACGCTACTACTACTGGGGCTGGGGGCATTACGTATAAGGACGATACTACTACTGGGGTGCACTACGTATAAGAACGCTACTACTACTGGGGGGGCATTATGTACAAGGACGCTACTATTACCGGAAGGGCATTACGTATAAGGACGCTACTACTACTGGGGGGTATTACGTATAAGGACGCGTCTACTACTGGGGGTGCACTACGTATAAGGACGCTACTACTACTGTGGGTGCATTATGTAAAAGAATGCTACTACTACTCGGGGGGCATTATGTACAAGGACGCTACTATTACCGGGCGGGCATTACGTATAAGGACGCTACTACTACTGGGGGGTATTACGTATAAGGACGCGTCTACTACTGGGGGTGCACTGCGTATAAGGACGCTACTACTACTGTGGGTGCATTATGTATAAGAATGCTGCTACTACTACTCGGGGGGCATTATGTATAAGGATGCTACTACTACTGGGGGGTCATTATGTATAAGGATGCTACTACTACTGGGGTGCATTACATATAAGGACGCTACTACTACGGGTGGGACATTACGTATAAGGACGCTACTACTACGTGTGGGGCATTGCGTATAAGATTAATAAGATTGTGCTACATTGTGGCGTAATTTTAAATGGGAGTACTACTATGTGGCCATGCCCCTTACTTGTGAGCCAACACCTCTTTTCCCGGCGCGCGCCAAAGGAATATGGGAGGGCGCAAATTTATAGTTTGCAGGGGGGCGCCGAACACCCTAGCACCGGCCCTGCTCTTACAGGGAATTTTCTAAGATTATATTTATTTTCCAAACAACAAAATTTTATTTTAGCATATTACCTGTAAGAGTATAGTGCTCCATCTGTCCTTTGGTTCTTGTAGAAGTTCTAAGAGGGTCAGGTCCTCTTTGTGGTAGCAGAATTCTGAACAGTGGAATATTTTAAAGAGAGAAGTAATGGCATTCCTTAGTGCTCGCTCTTTATATTTTTTGGTGCATTTCTTCTAAAAATAGAGTTAATCCTGTAAGTGCAGCACAAATGGTTATTTATCTTCTCTATTTGATGATTGGGTCATTGCTGTGGATCCAACTTTCTAGTCTAAGGGAAGATGTATCAAGCTATCAAAAGAGGACAAGTGGAGAAGTTTCCAAACCACTCAACTTCCTGCTATCATTTATCAAGTTCATCCTATAACACGATAGCTTAGAGGTTTGATGAATCTCCCTCATAATTATTGTTATGGCAGTAGCTTACCATATTTATGAAGAATGAATGAAGAATTACCCTGTTCAGATATCTGTTGAGAAGTGTTAGACTGGGGAACTAGTATTGGTTCAGAGCAGTCATTTGGGTCTCAGTGTCTATTTGATGATAAAATATCTTCTGTTGGACGGCAGTGCTGTAACAGGGCAACGTTCCACTCTTTGCCAGCCCCACCACCCAAACATGTTACATCACAATGTACCACCAAGGGGGCAGAGCCATTGGTACCAGGAAGAAGAGCACTGTCTGGAGCATCCGAAGGATTCTAAACAGATCCTTTGGATGCTCTGGTCAGCTCTGCAGCACCTTAGTGGCTGCAGGGTGCCTAGAGTGCCCCATTGGTAGCCAAATACAGGTGCCATGGTGTAGAGACGGTGTCTGTCCCAGGGCCTTGTGCCTTGAGTGGTGGCACTGCTTTCAGAACACTAGGCCCTGGTTGACAGACTCCTTTTTGGCCTTGGAAACCAGATTAGCTGCACTGCAATATGCAGTATACCTGTAACTCCTACCTACCTACCTACATTTAAAGTTTCCTCTCCAGGAGAATCCCGGGGAGGACATGCAGGAAAGTGGAGATAGGGGCAGGGCCAAACTTGTTGCATCATAAAGCCCTGCCCCCTTGTGGAAAAATGCCACAATTCAAGCATATTTGAATAGGGTTCAGGGTTAAAATGACGAGATTACCATATAAATGTATTACTAGGCCCCACCTCTTACTCAGCATCCCCTGTTATTATTCTCTGCATTCTGGCCACCATACTAGGAAGTGTGCGGGATGCAGGAGGGATGCCCACTCTTCCAAGGGTGGTGAATGACTACCCAAAAAATCAGGTCAGTGACAATCCTCCGCTTGCGAAATTCCTCTGCACTACTAAAAATAATGTCTTATTGGTTATATTGGTAATAATAAGCTATAAAGCAAACTGTCCTTTTGTACAAGTTGAATAAAGTTGCTTGCATCTTCAGACCAAAGAATTTGCTCATCCCCAATCCCAATTGCTGCGTTCTGCTACAACTGTAAACTAATTGATAAAAATGTTGTGCAATTCTGTGCCTCAATGAACATTGCAGGGTGAATAACAGGAAGCTAATGCGATGTCTCTGCCTTTAATTGAATTATTCTTTCCATGGATTATGTATAAAACATGAGACATTGCAACAAAAAGCTCGGGGAAAAGCACCATCTGCTATTTCTAGTTGTTCTGCAGAATTATCCCTGACAGGTGCAAATAAATGAAATTATCAAACATTAGCACATAATATTGGAAACTAACACAATGAAAAATGTAGAGGGGTAATAAAAGACTTACACACACACACACACACACACACACACACACACACACACACAGAAAATATCTGTTTATGGGTGACAAAAGCACTTTTACCATCAAACCACAATTGCGCTCTACACATTTGATGATTCTTGAACGACACAATAATTGTATTTTACGAACTGAATTCCATTTCTCCAGTCACAATACAAATCTATATAAAATGCAACCCATCACTTCAAGAGCCAGTGTCTACTCTTCATTCAATGTCCAAGCATTTTCCTATAATAAGACTGAATGCGCACACTCACATTACACATTGTAACTGAGAAGTGAATGCTGACATTGGCCCTCATTCCGAGTTGATCGGTCGCAAGGCGAATTTAGCAGAGTTACACACGCTAAGCCGCCGCCTACTGGGAGTGAATCTTAGCTTCTTAAAATTGCGACCGATGTATTCGCAATATTGCGATTACTAACTACTTAGCAGTTTCAGAGTAGCTCCAGACTTACTCTGCCTGTGCGATCAGTTCAGTGCTTGTCGTTCCTGGTTGACGTCACAAACACACCCAGCGTTCGCCCAGGCACTCCCACCGTTTCTCCGGCCACTCCTGCGTTTTTTCCGGAAACGGTAGCGTTTTCAGCCACACGCCCCTGAAACGCCGTGTTTCCGCCCAGTAACACCCATTTCCTGTCAATCACATTACGATCGCCGGAGCGAAGAAAAAGCCGTGAGCAAAAATACTTTCTTCATAGTAAAGTTACTTGGCGCAGTCGCAGTGCGAACTTTGCGCATGCGTACTAAGCGGATTTTCACTGCGATGCGATGAAAAAGAACGAGCGAACAACTCGGAATGAGGGCCATTGATTGCTATAATAACACCTAATAGACTGTTTCAGATTGGATTCTCCAGACATCTTTTACACTGAAATGAAAATGTAGATGGGTATTTCTGGTACATTTACTAAGCAGTGATAAGAGCAGATAAGTGAGCCAGTGGAGAAGTTGCCCATGTCAACCAATCAGCACTGAAGTAACATCTATAATTTGCATACTATAAAATGATACAGAGCTGCTGATTGGTTAATGGAGAAATTTTTCCACTGGCTCACTTCTATGCTCTTATCACTGCTTAGTAAATGTACCCCTAAGTTGTGTTCTAATTTAGACAGTTTCGCCTCTAGTGTTACTAGAGATGCAATTACAGATGGAGTAAAACGAGGCCTCGCAGAGTTTCAATGTTGATGTTTTTGGGACTTAAGATTTGCGTGACTTATGGGTATTTAGAGATAATGGGGTCTCATTTAGGGCCAAATGTACTAAGCCTTGAAAAGTGAAACATTTCACAGTGATACAGTACCAACCAACCAGCTCCTGTCATTTTTCAAACTCCGCCTGTAACATGGCAGATAGGAGCTGGTTTGCTGTACTTTATCACCGTGAAATTTATCACTTTTCAAGGCTTAAAGGGGGAGATGTACTAAGCAGTGATAAAGAGGAGAAGTGAGCCAGTGGAGAAGTTGCCCATGGCAACCAATCAGCTGCTCTGTATATGTTTATAGTATGCAAATTAGAAATGTTATGTCAATGCTGTTTTTTTTGCCATGGGCAACTTCTCCACTGGCTCACTTCTCCACTTTTATCACTGCTTAGTACATGTCCCCCCTCAGTATATCTCCCCTTTAGAGTTGTCTGTACATCTGATTTTTTGTTTTGCTTACGGAACATATGTGATACCCTTCAGTTGGGAGGTTTCACTTAAAGACCTCTCTCACCCACATATAAATGATTTTAGAAACTATTTCTCTATATGCGATTCTGATGACGGACATTTTGTGAACGAGATCGTTCATATCTTTCAAAAAATCGGCCAGTGTGTAGGGCCCTTAAGAGGGTAATTCACAGTTGATCTCAGCAGCAAATTTGTTAGCAGTTGGGCAAAACCATGTGCACTGCAGGTGTGGCAGATATAACATGTGCAGAGAGAGTTAGAGTTGGGTTGGTTATTTTGTTTCTGTGCAGGGTAAATACTGGCTGCTTTATTTTTACACTGCAATTAGATTTCAGTTTGAACACATCCCACCCAAATCTCTCTCTCTGCACATGTTATATCTGCCCCACCTGCAGTGCACATGGGGGGTAATTCCAAGTTGATTGCAGCAGGAATTTTGTTAGCAGTTGGGCAAAACCATGTGCACTGCAGGGGATGCAGATTTAACATGTGCAGAGAGACTTAGATTTGGGTGTGGTGTGTTCAATCTGCAATCAAATTTGCAGTGTAAAAATAAAGCAGCCAGTATTTACCCTGCACAGAAATAAAATAACCCACCCAAATCTAACTCTCTCTGCACATGTTATATCTGCCTCCCCTGCAGTGCACATGGTTTTGCCCAACTGCTAACAAAATTCCTGCTGCGATCAACTCGGAATTACCCCCATGGTTTTGCCCAACTGCTTACAAATTTGCTGCTGCGATCAACTCTGAATTAGGCCCTAAGTCTGTGTGTGTCTGATCACTCAATCATTGCACCGGGAGAGAATCTGGTACTGTAAGTATCTTACCGTGATCATTGGGCCTGCATATGTCTGATGTACTGTATTATATAAACTGCGCTTTGTTTGGGACAGACTACAGATTGTTATATGCTGCAGTAGGTATACATTCTTCATGGTGAAACACTCTTTAATTTGGAAACCCCTCCAGAAAACTTGCATTTGCCTCTGACCAGCATTCACATAAATTGCAGCTCTTCATCAGATTTCATTTCATAGTGTTGTGAACATTGGGGGTAATTCTGAGTTGATCGCAGCAGGAACTTTGTTAGCAGTTGGGCAAAACCATGTGCACTGCAGGGGAGGCAGATATAACATGTGCAGAGAGAGTTAGATTTGGGTGGGTTATTTTGATTCTGTGCAGGGTAAATACTGTCTGCTTTATTTTTACACTGCAATTTAGATTGCAGATTGAACACACCACACCCAAATCTAACTCTCTCTGCACATGTTATATCTGCCTCACCTGCAGTGCACATGGTTTTGCCCAACTGCTAACAAAATTCCTGCTGCGATCAACTCACAATTACCCCCATTGGTATTTGAGAGCTTCTGTTACTTAAAGGGACATTTGGAGAATGCTAGCAGAATGCATATTACTGTATGTTAGGTTTATGTGAATACCAGTGTTTGTGTAATTACTGTATGTAGAATTTGCCTTTAACATTCTGTCCTACACTGAATTCTTAATCTACCCCTATGCTCATTCTTTACTCACACACACTTAAACTAAAGTTGTTATTGTACTACCTGTAATTGTTGTAGCATAACTTACACTTGGGCTTTGTACCACACATCTGCTATTACGCTTTTTGTTTTTGTGTATTCATGTAGTTGCTTTACGTTATATTCCTGTCTCTGTTTGCCTTCTGTCTGATGCTGAAAAATCTACGATGCCTTATAAATAAATGGCGATGATATTATATGAAGTTCCAGACATCTGTTCACAAGAATATTTCACATTTAAATGTGTACTACTGCAAAACAGAAGATTTTGATATTTTTGAGAGAGTGAAGCATTAGATGTTTGGATGTAATGAAATTTGCGTTTTTTTTATATGTACTTAATTACATTTTACATTCTACACAATGGGGGTCATTCCGAGTCGATCGCTCGCTAGCAGTTTTTAGCAGCCGTGCAAACGCATTGTCGCCGCCCACCGGGGAGTGTATTTTCGCTTTGCAGAAGTGCGAACGCCTGTGCAGCAGAGCACCTGCAAAAACATTTTGTGCAAAACAAGACCAGCCCTGGACTTACTCTTCGTGTGCGTTGATTCTAACGTTGGAGGGTTGGCTTTTGACGTCACACACCCGCCCAGCGCTCGCTCAGCCACACCTGCGTTTTCCCCGGCATGCCTGCGTTTTTCTTAGCACTCCATGAAAATGGTCAGTTGACACCGAGAAACGCCCACTTTCTGTCAATCACCTTGCAGCCGTCTGTGCAATTGGAATCATCGCTAGAATCAGTGCAAAACCACAATGGACTTTGTACCTGTACGACACACGTGCGCATTGCTGACCATACGCATGCACAGATTAGCCATTTTTTTCACTGATCGCTCTGCAGCGAACAACGGCAGTGATCAATCAACTCGGAATGACCCCCAATATTCCATCTTGTATATACCACACGTTGTTATATGAGGGTGGTTCAATAAGTAAGAGTAACAAGACTTCTATCATGTTCTCTATATTTCATTCTAATTTCCCACCAGGCCAGAGCAGGTAGACCACTGCTTCCCCTCACAGCCATTAAACTGCACCTCATATCTGTCATACTGTCCCAACATCAACTGTAAGATGGCGGGGCAGTGGGTCAGACATTGTGGGTCAGACATTGAAGCGCGTAGTGTGATCAGATTTCTGCAGCAAACTGTCATATCAGCAACTGAACTTAATTTCCAACTTGTCTAAATGACTTAGGTTCTAGTGAACAGGTCTCGTATTGATGCACGATAACGCCAGGCTACACTCAGCCAACTGCACAAGTTAGTTGTTATGGATCTACCATTGCAAGATACTGAACCTTGCACCTTACAGGGGAGGGGATGGGGGGGGCTGGACTGCACAACCTAATTCTAAACATAATAAGAGGTGTAACCATGCTGAGACTTGTAGCTTAATACAGAAAAAAAGACAAGATGCAGGTGCACATTCTCAACACTAAGAACTGACAATCAGTACATTTATAATAAACTCTGCAATTTAACATGTAGTAAAATGAAGGTTCTTAGCATAATTCTTGACCAAAAAATTTGGGCTACCCTACCACGGCCAGGTAGGTGGGCCCATAGGTTTAAGTTAAGAGCATAAGACCCCTGGACAAGCACAATCTAACCACCCCAAGGCAACACACAAGTGAGAAGTAGCAGTTTAAGTGTTAAAAGTTTCTTCCTACAGCCCTGAGATGATTTCCATCTCTTTTGACCATTGAAGAAGCATCTGGGTGGAAGGCGATTTGCAACAATGGTGAAGTTCAGCAAACTGTCATATATTGGCTTCAGGCACTTGGCATTGATTTTTTTTCTATGCAGTGATAGATGCTTTCATGTACTATTGGAACAAATGCTTAGACAAGTATGGGGACTTTGTGACCCAGGCCATACTATTGATAAAAAGTACTGTATATGTATGAGTTGAATATATTTAAGCATTGAGAGGTCTTTTTACCTTATTTATTAATCCACACCCTTATTATTATTATTATTATTATTATTATTATTATTATTATTATTATTATATTATTATTATTATGTGAAGAAATATAGCAATGTGACTTTAACATTTACTGCTAACACTGACAAGTCATATCTCTGCACTACATCTACACTTTGCACATGCCAACTCTACGCAATCTTGGGGCTTAAGTACAGATGGAGCTTGAAAGGTACAGAGGCGTAACTATGGGGGGTCGAGCAGGGCACGTGCCCTGGGCGCCTTGGCAGGCCCAGCAGAGGGGGGTGCTGCCGGCGGACAGGGCATCATGCCCACTCACCGCCGCTACTATAGATCTGCACCGTCAGCTTTGTTGTGGCTGGCTGCACAGCCCACCTGCCGTCATGGTCCATCTGACTTCCTCGCAGTGTGACATCAGCACGTCACACCGCGCGCTCTCCCTCCCTTCCTTTCCTTTCCGCCCTGCGCTGCCGCTGTTCTCTTGGCTTCCGCCCGGAGACAGAGGCGGTCAAAGGGGACAAGTGTATAGGACCCCGAGGGACAGAGGGGCCCCGTGGATCAGGAAATTGAAAAAACGGGTCCCCACCAACCTCCACTACCCCGCCGCTCCTCCTCCCTTACCATGTGACTTGGCTCATGCTGTGTGCTATAATGTGAATTTCGACTCATACCGTGTGCTTTAATGTGAATTTCGGCTCATGCTGTGTGCTATAATGTGAATTTTGGCTCATTCCATGTGCTATAATGTGAATTTCGGCTCATACTGTGTGCTAGAATGTGAATGTCGGCTCATACCGTGTGCTAGAATGTGCATTTAGGCTCATACCATGTGCTTTAATGTGAATTTCGGCTCATACCATGTGCTAGAATGTGCATTTAGGCTCATACCATGTGCTTTAATGTGAATTTCGGCTTATACCATGTGCTATAATGTGAATGTTGTCTCATTCTGTGTGCTATGATGTGAATTTCAGCTCATACCATGTGCTAAAATGTGAAAGGGGCACCAGTACTAGATAGTATAATGGGTCCTACTACACTGAAGGACACCCCGCCTTTTGCGTGGCCACGCCCCCTTACTCCCTTCACTTTTCCATACCCCCACTTCAGAAATTCCACTTCGACCACTGCACCTACATCTATACATACACACTCTGACATCTTATATACAGTGACACCTATTTGTGCAGGAGATGATGATGGTAAGGTGCATGTGGAATTGAAAAGAATGTTCCCAGTATGACATGAAACAGCTGGCGTGTCATGTTGGCACATCCCATTTTCTGTGTCCACGCCCCCTTCTGATGTGTGGCCATGGGCATTTTTTTCAGTGTGCGCCGGTGGCGTGCGCACATACTTTCCTTTGTAGGTTTTTTTTTTTGAGGGGGCGCCATTATTGATCTTGCCCTGGGCTCTAAAAACCCTAGTTACGCCTCTCGTAAGGTATACACACCCATTAATGCCATTGGGCCTGACTCATAGTTGCACGCAAATACTGAATCAGATGCGATTTGTGACTCAGAGGATGTGCGGAAATATGCTAATTGTACAGTTGCCAGGATATGTATATAGATGCCCACCTCAGCCCCCGCAGCTGCCCGCAACTATGTACACATTCACAGCATCAACGCAAGTCCGTAAAACATTGACTCCCTGATTGAGGCTACAGTTCCTCAGAATGTCCGTCACAAGTTCCTGCATACATGATCGCAGTCAACGCCTGATACAACCCCCAAAAATGGTTGGTTCTGACATGGCCACATTTTTGTCGCCACTGCCTGTTACCTCCCAAAAAATTGCTGCTTCCTGTGCGCATTGTGGCAGTGATGCATTTGCAGTTTACCAATCCAGAAAACTTTGGCATAACATACAACTGTGAATGCCCAATGTTATTTAGCTGGGCACAGCTCCGGATACATGTGACTCAACATATAGGAAACCATCATCAGTAAACGGCTAATGTAGCCGGAAGCACATACTGTACTTCAGGATCATGATATCCGTTCATTAATCTGGCAGAAAATGCACAATAACAGACTGCAAATGTCAACCTGTGGCATGAGCAGCCAGGTTCATTTTAAGAATATTTAATACAGCAGATAAATCACTACTTGCAAATGCAAACTCTACAGAAATTAATGCTATCAGTCACTGCTGTTTAATACAGGGCCTGATTCCACGCCCCCCGGCAACAGCTGCATCATGGCCCCATTCGTGCCGCACCAGACGGGGACTGCACAAGAGCCCCCTCCTCTCTTTAAACGCCCCTGGTGTCGCCACCACCCCTACCTCCCACAAATTCTGCCTGTCACTTGCTCTGCATCCAGATCCTTTCTGTGAGCGACATCACTCCCTGAGGTACATTCGCAGTACAGTACAAACAACTTTTGGTGGTTTGTATAAACATTTTTTTGCATTGTCTGCCTCTGAATTAAGGGCCTAATTCAGACCTGATCACAGCAGCAAAATTGTTCTCTAATGGACAAAACCATGTGCAGTGCAGGAGGGGCAGATATAATATGTGCAGAGAGAGTTCGATTTGAGTGGAATGTGTTCAAACTAAAATCTAAATTGCAGTTTAAAAATAAAGCAGCCAGTGCAGTACACATGGTTTTGCCCATTAGAGAACAATTTTGCTGCTGTGATCAGGTCTGAATTAGGCTCTAAGTCAAGTGTTACACTAAGGGGTCTACTACGTTATGCCGGCTGTTGGGATCCCGTCACCCAGCATACCGGCGCTGGGATCCCGACCACCGGCATGCCGGCAGCGGGGCGTGCGCAAAAGAGCCCCTTGCGGGCTCGCTGAGCTCGCCACACTGCGGGCACGGTGGTGCACGTAGCATGCCGCGCTATTTATTCTCCCTCCACGGGTGTCGTGGACCCCCCAAGTGGGAGAATATTTGTTGGTATGCCAGCTGTTGGGATCCCGGCGCCGGTATGCTGAGCGCCACGATCCCAACAGCCGGCATATCGAATGCCTCCCACACTAAGACAAGGGGAGAAATGTAATGTTTTTTTCTTATTAACCTGTCATATACTGTACAATCATTCCTTTTTGAAACTTAGGTTTAAATTCCACTGCAAATGTGACAATCAGTACAGCCAGGTCACCCATGCACATATGCATTCTTGTTAAAAGGTATAATGATATTTGAAAAGTAAAATGTGTGTGAGGTGACTGGAAGGTTAGGGAGAAGGTGCAGCGAGGTGATGCTTTGCCTAAAGATCCTAGAAACCTTGCACCAGCCCTAAATAGAAAAAAGAAATGAAGATGCGCACTCTATGGTTCCTTTGCCAATACACTTGAAGGCGGAGACTCCATCAGCTTGGATAAGCACCCCTCCACCTACCCAAGGGTGTTTTTAATTGGCATGGATCTCTGGCATTTACAGACTGCATATTGGGAAAGGCACTATGATGTCCTGAAGACATTTATACATTTATACAATTTGTCAGTTTTAGGGATGAGTTCAGGGCGCTGGGCCCCCTGCGTTGGTGTGGTCTGGCTGCTTTGGGGCACCATATTGTAATACTTGATCTAACATTTTTTTTTATCATCTATTTTTCTACCTATGTAACATCTTTTTTTTTTTACTGAAGAATTTTTATTAAAGAAGGTTTTCAGTACAGATCATACATGACACTTTGAATACAACTAAAGACAATGGGGGTCATTCCGAGTTGTTCGCTCGCAAGCTGCTTTTAGCAGCTTTGCACACGCTAAGCCGCCGCCTACTGGGAGTGAATCTTAGCTTATCAAAATTGCGAACGAAAGATTAGCAGAATTGCGAATAGACACTTCTTAGCAGTTTCTGAGTAGCTCCAGACTTACTCGGCATCTGCGATCAGTTCAGTCAGTTTCGTTCCTGGTTTGACGTCACAAACACACCCAGCGTTCACCCAGACACTCCTCCGTTTCTCCAGCCACTCCCGCGTTTTTCCCAGAAACGGTAGCGTTTTTTCACACACACCCATAAAACATCCAGTTTCCGCCCAGAAACACCCACTTCCTGTCAATCACATTCCGATCACCAGAACGAAGAAAAAACCTTGTAATGCCGTGAGTAAAATACCTAACTGCATAGCAAATTTACTTGGCGCAGTCGCACTGCGGACATTGCGCATGCGCATTAGCGACTAATCGCTCCGTTGCAAAAAGAAAATAACGAGCGAACAACTCAGAATGACCCCCAATGTCATGTTAACAGTAAGTCTGCAATCGTAAATATAGAATAATAACGTTAAAGAACATATATAAAAAGCAAAAGTGAGAAGAAGATAGAAGAAAGAAAGGGAGATAAAAGAAAAAGAAAATGGGGGAGATGATGCCAAGAATGTCTCAGGCCAGGTTTAGAGAGCGCGTGTATATGTAGAGCGTGAGCCAAACAGCGAGCAGGTAATTAGGAAAGTGGACAGGGCTTATGTATATGGTCCATCTTGTAGCGTTCAGTATTTCTAAGGGCTGGGACAAGAGGAACCGTCCCCAATATGTAACATCTTTTAACTTTCTAATTATTATTTCTCACCAATGTAACACTCCTAACACATAGCTTCTGCTTCCTATTTATTACCTACTAACACTTTAACCATTAGTGTGATGGCTTGGGTTGGTTGGTCAGTGCTGACTTGGGAAGTCCCGTGCCCTGGACTTGAATGTTCGTATTAGTGTCAGGGACCCACCAAATGAGGTCACCTGTCCGTGGTTGGTGGGCCCACATATTTTGGGCTGACAATTATGCTAAGCACCTCAATTTTGCTATATGTTATGTTACAAAGTTTATCATAATTATTCTGCTTAGTACTATATAGTGTACATCTGCATTTCTTTTTGCTTTGCGGAACTACAAGTCTCAGTATGATAGCACCTCTATTTTAATTAGGGTGTGCAGTCCAAGGTGGCCCTACCAACCCTAAATAGATTCCCTCTTCAGTGAAATATTCCTCTTTTCATATTTTGTAAAAATGTAATTATAAATCCATTGCCTCTTCCATTGCCTGCAAGCAGGTTTCCCAACATAACTCAGTTTAGTCATTTGTATGTACTGTAACAGTGAGTGTACACCAGAGCCGTGTGACAGGGCTCATCACATACTTGCCTAGTTTCCCCCAACAGCTAGGAGGCATCTGAAAATCAAGTGGCACCCCCATCTGCCAGGAAGACACGGCAAGACCCCCGCAGCCAGCTACCACTCACCCACAGACTCCCACTTAATAAGTGAAAGTAGGTGGCCTGGGCGCCCAATGACGTTATTTGCACTGAATTGCATCATTGTGCCTTCACATTGATGGCCATCGCCTCATTGTGCAGTGGGGTCAGGGCCACGGTGACAATTGCGTCATCACGCCCACTGGCCCACCCAGTTTTCCATGTTCCCATGTTGCCCCCTCTTATCTGGGAGTGCCAAGGCCAGGGTATGAGTCTTTCAATGCAGATTTCGTAGCCCCGGCTGAGCAGTTTCAGAGGTGATTCTGAGTATGCTGCGGCTTACTCAGATGACTGATGCTGCCAGGGCCACGCCCAAAGATGCAGCAGCAATGTGTTCTGGATTCATCTCTGAATCATACCTTATGCTTCCACCTGCACTCAGTGAATGCAATGCTCACAGAGAGGATGAAAGCAGGCCGAGGAATGCCAGGAGGAGCAGTGAGAAACTTATCTTTGGCATGCAAGACTAAATTCCCAGCGGTCAGAATACCGACGCCGGGACCCTGAACGCCAGAATGCCGGCAAGGAGGAGAGCACAACGAATCCCCTTGCAGGCTCGCTGCACTGCGGGCAGGTGCTATTTCCATATAGCTGTGACTCTGCCGGCATTCTGACGGTCAGGATCCCATCGGCGGTATTCTGACCGCCGGAATCTTAATTCCCTTCATGACAACTAAAGGTTCAGTATAATTTCACTTCTAGCCCTGGAAATGCCACGTAGCCTATATTCAGTATGTGCTTATCATAAATGGATATTAGAGTGGTGTTGTAAAGGACTGCTTTAGTTACATCATGTAAATCACCATTCAATGCATTGTTAAATCGCCTTTGACATATTACAGTAGAGAGTGCTGCTGTACAATTGATTTTGCATCTTGGTCATTATGAATGGATTTTAATCAGTTCACAAATGCTGCAGTGTTTCTCATAAGCTTGGCATCTTATCCTGCTGCGTTCCAGGGCGAAAACTGCAAAAATCAATAGCACATCATCCCAGGGGAGCTGACAAATAAATTATTTTATTTAGAACAAAAGTCCACAGTTTAATACAGCTGTGCGGCACACGATAAATACAAGACAGAAAACCTGAGCCCAAATGCTGAAATTGAGCAAATGATCTATGGTCTCTCTAGGTGTAATGTCTTTGATAATGACACATGTGATGCGTATGACCTCTTTAATAAATGCGTATTACAAGACCCAGGATAATGACTGTACTATGATGAAGATAAAGCAAATGTTTGCTTACAGCTAGCATTTACATCAATTTATGCTAATGGTATTTTTTTTCATGTATAGTGCATTCACATATCTATTAACTGTAATTATTAGGTTTTCTATTATTGAACACAGTACAGTAGCTACAGTACGCTGTTTGATAGGGTTTATTTATTTTTTCTTTGCTACATACCTGACGGTGTGGAGAAAAAAAAACTACCGCTGCCTTAAAACTTTGCTACAGTAAATGCAGGGATACTCCAAAGCATTGCTGAACTGGGGCTTGAAGGCAGGTCCGTATCTAGGTGTGTACGGAGTAGGGGGCGCTGTTGGCGGCACTTGTCAATTGTCTGTTGTAATTACTTTCACTTGCAGCTTCCCCCCTTTTTGAAGCATAGCATCTCTTGACCTCCCCTGTCTCCTACCCTAACCCCTTTTGTTGCTGGCTAATACCTATACAACATTCATCAATTCAACTTGAGAATTCTTCCTTATACAGTCACCCAGTCCTTTATTACATTTCAAGACGCTGACATACCCAGGATTCTAACCAATTGCCTGTGGCATTGCAGTCATACAATCTATTCATTGAGCTATCTGCCCTTGCATAGAAAGGTAGAGACTTCTACGCTAGAGAATTCTATTTGAAGCTGACAATACCTTGTACTTTGTGAAAAGTTGATCAGCTTTGCAGCCGAGCAGATCTATGTAGTGTGTGGCTGCAAGAGATTGGATGTGTTGCTGCACACTACATAGATCTGCTCAATTGCAATGCCAATTTATTTTTATTTTTTTACAAAGTACAAGCAGCTTCATATAGTTTTCATAGTTTTTATGTAGGATCAAATAGATCAATGAGTAGGGTGCTTGATTAGAATTCAACAGGTTAAAGGTTTGAATCCTGGGTATTGCAGTATATTGAAATGTGTTAACTAATAAAGGGTATTGTAACTGAATAACAACAAGCTCTCAAGTTTACTGCATGAATGTGGTATACAGATGTGTTGTACAGATCTGATTGGATTAGCTCATCTGCATGAATAAATAAGGAACAAATGTAATCATTAAAATGTTAAATATTTGGCACACATTTCACAAGGCTACTTTTCCTATTAACAAGGTTCACATCTGATAGGGGAAGAAGTACCAAGAAGAATTTTCATTGTCTCTACTTATCTGTAGATGTTACTTTGGGTCTTGGAATTAAAATAATATTTCAAGTTTAGAAGATACTTCTTTAAGTGGTGTCTGTTTAACATCCAATCATTATTATTAGACTAGTAATTTGCATTTCCTTGTCTTCTCTCCCCTGAAATGTGCAGGCTTGTGGACAACACCAATGGTACAAGATCACGTTGCAGCCATATGGGGAAGGGTGGGATCGGCGTGTCACCCCATTTTTTAGGCGTGTTGAGGCCAGAGTCTGTGTCTTCTGATGCAGATATTTTGGCTCTGACAGAGGCATTCCATTACCCATTCTGAGTAAGATTAGACTCAGTTGGGTGATGACTGCAATCTTAGCAACCGATGGTCATGATGGTAATCTGATGATGCCTCTACAGACGCAGCATTTGGATATGCGATACAAGAGAAGGCTTTTTTTTTTCAGGTGCCTTCTGCGACATTAGCTTATTTTTGCATTGCTGCTGCACCTAAAAATGCAAATAGCGCCCATCTCCGAATCAAAACATGTAAAATTGTCTACCGAGTAATTCATCAATATTACTCATCAATAATAAATTATTTTTATCAGTGTAAATGGCTAACAATTCAAAAAATCATTTGAATAATTGTGTAAATAAGATTTTAAATATTAAATTTCGAAAAGAGAAAGACATTTGTGAATACAAGTCACTGGGTGTGATTTAGAAATATAAATATAAATTGGTAATATTATTAGTGATGAGCACCGGAAATTTTTCGGGTTTTGTGTTTTGGTTTTGTGTTTGGTTCCGCGGCCGTGTTTTGGGTTCGAACGCGTTTTGGCAAAACCTCACCGAATTTTTTTTGTCGGATTCGGGTGTGTTTTGGATTCGGGTGTTTTTTTCAAAAAACCCTAAAAAACAGCTTAAATCATAGAATTTGGGGGTCATTTTGATCCCAAAGTATTATTAACCTCAATAACCATAATTTCCACTCATTTTCAGTCTATTCTGAACACCTCACACCTCACAATATTATTTTTAGTCCTAAAATTTGCACCGAGGTCGCTGGATGACTAAGCTCAGCGACCCAAGTGGCCGACACAAACACCTGGCCCATCTAGGAGTGGCACTGCAGTGTCACGCAGGATGGCCCTTCCAAAAAACACCCCCCAAACAGCACATGACGCAAAGAAAAAAAGAGGCGCAATGAGGTAGCTGTGTGACTAAGCTAAGCGACCCTAGTGGCCGACACAAACACTTGGCCCATCTAGGAGTGGCACTGCAGTGTCACGCAGGATGGCCCTTCAAAAAACTACTCCCCAAACAGCACATGACGCAAAGAAGAAAAAAAAGATGCGCAATGAGGTAGCTGTGTGACTAAGATAAGTGACCCTAGTGGCCGACACAAACACCTGGCCCATCTAGGAGTGGCACTGCAGTGTCACGCAGGATGGCCCTTCCAAAAAACACCCCCCAAACAGCACATGACGCAAAGAAAAAAAGAGGCGTAATGAGGTAGCTGTGTGACTAAGATAAGCAAACCAAGTGGCCGACACAAACACCTTGCCCATCTAGGAGTGGCACTGCAGTGTCACGCAGGATGGCCCTTCCAAAAAACACCCCCCAAACAGCACATGACGCAAAGAAAAAAAGAGGCGCAATGAGGTAGCTGTGTGACTAAGATAAGCGACCCAAGTGGCCGACACAAACACCTGGCCCATCTAGGAGTGGCACTGCAGTGTCACGCAGGATGGCCCTTCCAAAAACTACTCCCCAAACAGCACATGACGCAAAGAAGAAAAAAAAGAGGCGCAATTAGGTAGCTGTGTGAGTAAGCTTAGCTACCCTAGTGGCCGACACAAACACCTGGCCCATCTAGGAGTGGCACTGCAGTGTCACGCAGGATGGCCCTTCCAAAAAACACCCCCCAAACAGCACATGACGCAAAGAAAAAAAGAGGCGCAATGAGGTAGCTGTGTGACTAAGATAAGCGACCCAAGTGGCCGACACAAACACCTGGCCCATCTAGGAGTGGCACTGCAGTGTCACGCAGGATGGCCCTTCCAAAAAACACCCTCCAAACAGTACATGACGCAAAGAAAAAAAGAGGCGCAATGAGGTAGCTGTGTGACTAAGCTAAGCGACCCTAGTGGCCGACACAAACACCTGGCCCATCTAGGAGTGGCACTGCAGTGTCACGCAGGATGGCCCTTCCAAAAAACACCCTCCAAACAGTACATGACGCAAAGAAAAAAAGAGGCGCAATGAGGTAGCTGTGTGACTAAGCTAAGCGACCCTAGTGGCCGACACAAACACCTGGCCCATCTAGGAGTGGCACTGCAGTGTCACGCAGGATGGCCCTTCCAAAAACTACTCCCCAAACAGCACATGACGCAAAGAAAAATGAAAGAAAAAAGAGGTGCAAGATGGAATTGTCCTTGGGCCCACCCACCCACCCTTATGTTGTATAAACAGGACATGCACACTTTAACCAACCCATCATTTCAGTGACAGGGTCTGCCACACGACTGTGACTGAAATGACGGGTTGGTTTGGACCCCCACCAAAAAAGAAGCAATTAATCTCTCCTTGCACAAACTGGCTCTACAGAGGCAAGATGTCCACCTCATCATCATCCTCCGATTCATCACCGTGTACATCCCCCTCCTCACAGATTATCAATTCGTCCCCACTGGAATCCACCATCTCAGCTCCCTGTGTACTTTGTGGAGGCAATTGCTGCTGGTGAATGTCTCCACGGAGGAATTGATTATAATTCTTTTTAATGAACATCATCTTCTCCACATTTTCTGGATGTAACCTCGTACGCCGATTGCTGACAAGGTGAGTGGCGGCAATAAACACTCTTTCGGAGTACACACTTGTGGGAGGGCAACTTAGGTAGAATAAAGCCAGTTTGTGCAAGGGCCTCCAAATTGCCTCTTTTTCCTGCCAGTATAAGTACGGACTGTCTGACGTGCCTACTTGGATGCGGTCACTCATATAATCCTCCACCATTCTTTCAATGGGGAGAGAATCATATGCAGTGACAGTAGACGACATGTCCGTAATCGTTGTCAGGTCCTTCAGTCCGGACCAGATGTCAGCATCAGCAGTCGCTCCAGACTGCCCTGCATCACCGCCAGCGGGTGGGCTCGGAATTCTGAGCCTTTTCCTCGCACCCCCAGTTGCGGGAGAATGTGAAGGAGGAGATGTTGACAGGTCGCGTTCCGCTTGACTTGACAATTTTGTCACCAGCAGTTCTTTGAACCCCTGCAGACTTGTGTCTGCCGGAAAGAGAGATCCAACGTAGGTTTTAAATCTAGGATCGAGCACGGTGGCCAAAATGTAGTGCTCTGATTTCAACAGATTGACCACCCGTGAATCCTTGTTAAGTGAATTAAGGGCTCCATCCACAAGTCCCACATGCCTAGCGGAATCACTCTGTGTTAGCTCCTCCTTCAATGTCTCCAGCTTCTTCTGCAAAAGCCTGATGAGAGGAATGACCTGACTCAGGCTGGCAGTGTCTGAACTGACTTCACGTGTGGCAAGTTCAAAAGGTTGCAGAACCTTGCACAACGTTGTAATCATTCTCCACTGCGCTTGAGACAGGTGCATTCCACCTCCTATATCGTGCTCAGTTGTATAGGCTTGAATGGCCTTTTGCTGCTCCTCCAACCTCTGAAGCATATAGAGGGTTGAATTCCACCTCGTTACCACTAGAGATGAGCGCCTGAAATTTTTCGGGTTTTGTGTTTTGGTTTTGGGTTCGGTTCCGCGGCCGTGTTTTGGGTTCGAACGCGTTTTGGCAAAACCTCACCGAATTTTTTTTGTCGGATTCGGGTGTGTTTTGGATTCGGGTGTTTTTTTCCAAAAACACTAAAAAACAGCTTAAATCATAGAATTTGGGGGTCATTTTGATCCCAAAGTATTATTAACCTCAAAAACCATAATTTACACTCATTTTCAGTCTATTCTGAATACCTCACACCTCACAATATTATTTTTAGTCCTAAAATTTGCACCGAGGTCGCTGTGTGAGTAAGATAAGCGACCCTAGTGGCCGACACAAACACCGGGCCCATCTAGGAGTGGCACTGCAGTGTCACGCAGGATGTCCCTTCCAAAAAACCCTCCCCAAACAGCACATGACGCAAAGAAAAAAAGAGGCGCAATGAGGTAGCTGTGTGAGTAAGATTAGCGACCCTAGTGGCCGACACAAACACCGGGCCCATCTAGGAGTGGCACTGCAGTGTCACGCAGGATGGCCCTTCCAAAAAACCCTCCCCAAACAGCACATGACGCAAAGAAAAAAAGAGGCGCAATGAGGTAGCTGACTGTGTGAGTAAGATTAGCGACCCTAGTGGCCGACACAAACACCGGGCCCATCTAGGAGTGGCACTGCAGTATGTATGTATAAAGAAAGAAAAAAAAACCACGGTTAGGTGGTATATACAATTATGGACGGGCTGCCGAGTGCCGACACAGAGGTAGCCACAGCCGTGAACTACCGCACTGTACTGTGTCTGCTGCTAATATATAGACTGGTTGATAAAGAGATAGTATACTCGTAACTAGTATGTATGTATAAAGAAAGAAAAAAAAACCACGGTTAGGTCACTGGTATATACAATTATGGACGGGCTGCCGAGTGCCGACACAGAGGTAGCCACAGCCGTGAACTACCGCACTGTACACTGGTTGATAAAGAGATAGTAGTATACTCGTAACAACTAGTATGACGACGGTATAAAGAATGAAAAAAAAACCACGGTTAGGTGGTATATAATACAATTATGGTTGGACGGACTGCCTGCCGAGTGCCGACACAGAGGTAGCCACAGCCGTGAACTACCGCACTGTACACTGGTTGATAAAGAGATAGTAGTATACTCGTAACAACTAGTATGACTGACTATGACGGTATAAAGAATGAAAAAAAAACCACGGTTAGGTGGTATATATTATAATAATACAATTATGGATGGACGGACTGCCTGCCGAGTTCCGACACAGAGGTAGCCACAGCCGTGAACTACCGCACTGTACACTGGTTGATAAAGAGATAGTAGTATACTCGTAACAACTAGTATGACTATGACGACGGTATAAAGAAAGAAAAAAAAATACCACGGTTAGGTGGTATATAATTATACAATTATGGATGGACGGACTGCCTGCCGAGTGCCGACTGCCGACACAGAGGTAGCCACAGCCGTGAACTACCGCACTGTACTGTGTCTGCTGCTAATATAGACTGGTTGATAAAGAGATAGTATACAACAATATACTACTATACTGGTGGTCAGGCACTGGTCACCACTAGTCACACTGGCAGTGGCACTCCTGCAGCAAAAGTGTGCACTGTTTAATTTTAAATTAATATAATATTATGTACTCCTGGCTCCTGCTATAACAACCTGCAGTGCTCCCCAGTCTCCCCCACAATTATTATAAGCTTTTATACATTGATGTGCAGCACACTGGGCTGAGCTGAGTGCACACAGACTGAGTCACACTGTGTGACTGCTGTGTATCGTTTTTTTCAGGCAGAGAACGGATATAGCAGAGAACGGATATATTAAATAAAAGTTAACTTAACAACAACTGCACTGGTCACTGTGGTAAACTCTGTCTGCACAATCTCTCTCTCTTCTAATCTATTCTAATGGAGAGGACGCCAGCCACGTCCTCTCCCTATCAATCTCAATGCACGTGTGAAAATGGCGGCGACGCGCGGCTCCTTATATAGAATCCGAGTCTCGCGAGAATCCGACAGCGTTATGATGACGTTCGGGCACGCTCGGGTTAACCGAGCAAGGCGGGAAGATCCGAGTCGCTCGGACCCGTGAAAAAAAAAGTGAAGTTCGTGCGGGTTCGGATTCAAAGAAACCGAACCCGCTCATCTCTAGTTACCACTTCTTGCTTCAGATGATGGCAGGGCAGGTTCAGGCGTTTTTGGTGGTGCTCCAGTCTTCTGTACGTGGTGCCTGTACGCCGAAAGTGTCCCGCAATTCTTCTGGCCACCGACAGCATCTCTTGCACGCCCCTCTCGTTTTTTAAATAATTCTGCACCACCAAATTCAAGGTATGTGCAAAACATGGGACGTGCTGGAATTTGCCCAGATTTAATGCACATACAATATTGCTGGCGTTGTCCGATGCCACAAATCCACAGGAGAGTCCAATTGGGGTAAGCCATTCCGCGATGATCTTCCTCAGTTGCCGTAAGAGGTTTTCAGCTGTGTGCGTATTCTGGAAAGCGGTGATACAAAGCGTAGCCTGCCTAGGAAAGAGTTGGCGTTTGCGAGATGCTGCTACTGGTGCCGCCGCTGCTGTTCTTGCGGCGGGAGTACATACATCTACCCAGTGGGCTGTCACAGTCATATAGTCCTGAGCCTGCCCTGCTCCACTTGTCCACATGTCCGTGGTTAAGTGGACATTGGGTACAACTGCATTTTTTAGGACACTGGTGAGTCTTTTTCTGAGGTCTGTGTACATTTTCGGTATCGCCTGCCTAGAGAAAAGGAACCTAGATGGTATTTGGTACCGGGGACACAGTACCTCCAACAAGTCTCTAGTTGGCTCTGCAGTAATGATGGATACCGGAACCACGTTTCTCACTGCCCAGGATGCCAAGGCCTCAGTTATCCGCTTTGCAGCAGGATGACTGCTGTGATATTTCATCTTCCTCGCAAAGGACTGTTGGACAGTCAATTGCTTGGTGGAAGTAGTAAAAGTGGTCTTACGACTTCCCCTCTGGGATGACCATCGACTCCCAGCAGCAACAACAGCAGCACCAGCAGCAGTAGGCGTTACACGCAAGGATGCATCGGAGGAATCCCAGGCAGGAGAGGACTCGTTAGAATTGCCAGTGACATGGCCTGCAGGACTATTGGCATTCCTGGGGAAGGAGGAAATTGACACTGAGGGAGTTGGTGGGGTGGTTTGCGTGAGCTTGGTTACAAGAGGAAGGGATTTACTGGTCAGTGGACTGCTTCCGCTGTCGCCCAAAGTTTTTGAACTTGTCACTGACTTATGATGAATGCGCTGCAGGTGACGTATAAGGGAGGATGTTCCGAGGTGGTTAACGTCCTTACCCCTACTTATTACAGCTTGACAAAGGCAACACACGGCTTGACAAATGTTGTCCGCATTTCTGTTGAAATACTTCCACAACGAAGAGCTGTTTTTTTTGGTATTTTCACCAGGCTTGTCAATGGCCATATTCCTCCCACGGACAACAGGTGTCTCCCCGGGTGCCTGACTTAAACAAACCACCTCACCATCAGAATCCTATTGGTCAATTTCCTCCCCAGCGCCAGCAACACCCATATCCTCCTCATCCTGGTGTACTTCAACACTGACATCTTCAATCTGACTATCAGGAACTGGACTGCGGGTGCTCCTTCCAGCACTTGCAGGGGGCGTGCAAATGGTGGAAGGCGCATGCTCTTCACGTCCAGTGTTGGGAAGGTCAGGCATCGCAAACGACACAATTGGACTCTCCTTGTGGATTTGTGATTTCGAAGAACGCACAGTTCTTTGCTGTGCTTTTGCCAGCTTGAGTCTTTTCATTTTTCGAGCGAGAGGCTGAGTGCTTCCATCCTCATGTGAAGCTGAACCACTAGCCATGAACATAGGCCAGGGCCTCAGCCGTTCCTTGCCACTCCGTGTGGTAAATGGCATATTGGCAAGTTTACGCTTCTCCTCCGACAATTTTATTTTAGATTTTTGAGTCCTTTTTTTACTGATATTTGGTGTTTTGGATTTTACATGCTCTGTACTATGACATTGGGCATCGGCCTTGGCAGACGACGTTGATGGCATTTCATCGTCTCGGCCATGACTAGTGGCAGCAGCTTCAGCACGAGGTGGAAGTCGATCTTGATCTTTCCCTATTTTTGGAACCTCAACATTTTTGTTCTCCATATTTTAATAGGCACAACTAAAAGGCACCTCAGGTAAACAATGGAGATGGATTGATACTAGTATACTTATGGATGGACGAGCGACTGCCGACACAGAGGTAACTACAGCCGTGGACTACCGTACTGCGTCTGCTGCTAATATAGACTGGATGATAATGATATAAAAAATATATATATATCACTACTGCAGCCGGACAGGTATATATTATATAATGACGGACCTGCTGGACACTGTCAGCACTGCAGACTCCTAAAGTAAGCTACTAGTATCAAGAAGATAGAAGAAAAAAAAAACACAACAGGTAGGTGGTATACAATTATGGATGGACGAGCGACTGCCGACACAGAGGTAGCTACAGCCGTGGACTACCGTACTGCGTCTGCTGCTAATATAGACTGGATGATAATGATATAAAAAATATATATATATATCACTACTGCAGCCGGACAGGTATATATTATATAATGACGGACCTGCTGGACACTGTCAGCACTGCAGACTCCTAAAGTAAGCTACTAGTATCAAGAAGATAGAAGAAAAAAAAAACACAACAGGTAGGTGGTATACAATTATGGATGGACGAGCGACTGCCGACACAGAGGTAGCTACAGCCGTGGACTACCGTACTGCGTCTGCTGCTAATATAGACTGGATGATAATGATATAAAATATATATATATATATCACTACTGCAGCCGGACAGGTATATATTATATAATGACGGACCTGCTGGACACTGTCAGCACTGCAGACTCCTAAAGTAAGCTACTAGTATCAAGAAAATAGAAAAAAAAACACAACAGGTAGGTGGTATACAATTATGGATGGACGAGCGACTGCCAACACAGAGGTAGCTACAGCCGTGGACTACCGTACTGCGTCTGCTGCTAATATAGACTGGATGATAATGATATAAAAAATATATATATATCACTACTGCAGCCGGACAGGTATATATTATATAATGACGGACCTGCTGGACACTGTCAGCACTGCAGACTCCTAAAGTAAGCTACTAGTATCAAGAAGATAGAAGAAAAAAAAAACACAACAGGTAGGTGGTATACAATTATGGATGGACGAGCGACTGCCGACACAGAGGTAGCTACAGCCGTGGACTACCGTACTGCGTCTGCTGCTAATATAGACTGGATGATAATGATATAAAATATATATATATATATCACTACTGCAGCCGGACAGGTATATATTATATAATGACGGACCTGCTGGACACTGTCAGCACTGCAGACTCCTAAAGTAAGCTACTAGTATCAAGAAAATAGAAAAAAAAACACAACAGGTAGGTGGTATACAATTATGGATGGACGAGCGACTGCCAACACAGAGGTAGCTACAGCCGTGGACTACCGTACTGCGTCTGCTGCTAATATAGACTGGATGATAATGATATAAAAAATATATATATATCACTACTGCAGCCGGACAGGTATATATTATATAATGACGGACCTGCTGGACACTGTCAGCACTGCAGACTCCTAAAGTAAGCTACTAGTATCAAGAAAATAGAAAAAAAAAACACCACAGGTAGGTGGTATACAATTATGGATGGACGAGCGACTGCCGACACAGAGGTAGCTACAGCCGTGGACTACCGTACTGCATCTGCTGCTAATATAGACTGGATGATAATGATATAAAAAATATATATATATCACTACTGCAGCCGGACAGGTATATATTATATAATGACTGACCTGCTGGACACTGTCAGCAGAATGCGTTTATAGAATAAAAACACCACACGACGAGTGTTTAACTTTTTCAGGCAGACAATCACAATATACTGGTGGTCAGTGGTCACTGGTCAGTCACACTGGCAGTGGCACTCTGGCAGCAAAAGTGTGCACTGTTAATGTACTCCTGCTATAACTGCTCCCCAGTCTCCTCCACAATTAAGCTGTGTGAGCAGTGAGCACTCAGCACAGTCAGATATACATAGATGATGCAGCACACTGAGGCTGAGCACAGATATGGCATACTGTGTCACTGTGTATCGTTTTTTTTCAGGCAGAGAACGGATTATATTAAATAATAATAAAACTGCACTGGTGGTCACTGGTCAGTCACTAGTAAACTCTGCACTCTCTGAGTACTCCTAAGCTCCAGTAAATCAAGTGTCTCACTCTCACTCTCTATCTATTTCTATTCTAAACGGAGAGGACGCCAGCCACGTCCTCTCCCTATCAATCTCAATGCACGTGTGAAAATGGCGGCGACGCGCGGCTCCTTATATAGAATCCGAGTCTCGCGATAGAATCCGAGCCTCGCGAGAATCCGACAGCGGGATGATGACGTTCGGGCGCGCTCGGGTTAACCGAGCAAGGCGGGAAGATCCAAGTCTGCCTCGGACCCGTGTAAAAAGGCTGAAGTTCGGGGGGGTTCGGATTCCGAGGAACCGAACCCGCTCATCACTAAATATTATGTCCACAAAATTCCAACGTAACATTTTCTTTTTATTTACATGTACTGTAGCTTTAGATACCTGCATTTAAAAAGGCTGATTCTGAATAGCAAGTGTCTGTTTTCCGTAGACGGGCATACACAGATGTGAGCAGCTACAAGAGATTCATGAGTAGGTTTACTAAAGCATCTAAGAATTAAAAGTGTTGTTGTTGCTCATAGCAACCAATCAGAATCTGTCTATGATTTTCCATGAAGCAATAGAGAAACACCACCGCTTTTCATTTTTAGACACTTTAGTAAATCTACCCCTCAGAATTATACATAACTCAGCCCCATCACACCAGTGGTGACAGTAGGAGGGTGATGGGGTGGGGAGCTCTCCGGTCATCACTACTTGAGGGAAGTGGCGCCAAAATGCCAGCTCTGCCTCAGTGACCGAGACCTGGGCCCTGTGTTATTGGGTAGCGCCTGGCTCCCAGTGACTGAGAACATGCAGGCAGTGTGTGGACAGTTCAACATCTCTGGAAGTACTGTGCACGCTCCAAGAGTCATTATTAAATAAGGCTGTACTGCTAAGCCACTCCTCCTCCCATGAGGATATGCCCAATTTGCGGATGTGCATGGCTTCAACACATGCAGGCCCTTTTTGGAACACTGGGTGTGACACTTAACTCACAAGTCTGTTGCATTGTTACCTCTTTCTTTTAATCATACGAGGGGTGTGCAATATGTTTCCGGATGCAAAAATATTATATTTACAAACAAAGTGAACATTCACCAGAAGAGTCTATGCAAAGTTACATGCCCTAGAACCTCTTGGTGAAGCAGCTGGACCAGTTCTAAACATGTATGTCTTCTACATGCTGGATCAAGGTCTCCACTGCAGCTTGCAGTGACTCAAAATAAATCCCACGCATCTTGCGCTTAGTTTGTGGGAACATGAAGAAGTCACAGGGGGCCAGGTCTGGACTGTGTGGCAGATGACCAAGCTCCTGGATGTGTTCATTGGCCAAAAAATGCCCCACGAGCCTCCTTCTGCTATCGAGTCAGCTGATAGGGCACCCAGCTTGCAGAAACCTTGCTTAGTCTAAGCATTTCTACAGTATTATACTGATGTTTCCTGATGAGATGCCTATCTTCTTTTCTAACTGCGCCACAGTCACCCTGCATCCAACTCGCCTATAGCCCGCATGGCAGCAGCACTAGCCTCGGTGATGGTGGACTCAGGTTGGCCACAGCATTCTTCTTCTTCCAGGGACCATCCCCATGCTGAAATTCTGCAAACCACTCAAACACAGTGGTTCAGGTCAGTGCTTCCTCCCCAAAAGCAGCTCGCAGTTGGTCAAATCTCTCCTGCTGTCGCAGAGCACTCTTGTACTCATAGATGGTCATGGCTCTCCAGTGGCCTCTGTCGAGCTCCATGACGTGTTTGTGAAGGAAGAGAACATGCTGACTTCAGTGTGCAGTGCTTTGACATTTCACAACAAGTTTTGTCAGAGGTTACAGATCACAACCAGTCAGATTGTGTCTACTCTACTTATGCACTGCACATCTGAAAACTTATTGCACACCCCTCATATTGTGCCTCCACAAAGGCACTTGTCATACTTTCAGAGTTGTTTTGCTTTTTCTAGACAGACTACCATAGGGAAGAAGAAGAAGATTCCCTGTGGATTTAGATGACTAACATTGTGGTAAATTAGTGATCTTGTGAGTATTTATTCCAAATAAAAGAATACAATATTTGATAATTTATTTAATTTTGCCTACACACACTCCAGCATACTGTCATAGTCATGCTGTCACTTGCAGTCCTATGAAACATAGAATCCCAGGCAGCCAATGGCTGTCAGAGATTCCTGGGACTAATAGATTCACAAATGTGCTAAATGATTTTTTTACTTTAAATATATATTTCTAGCACCCGCCAGTCACCGCCCCCAGGGATGCCAAAATTAACTTTTGTGTTATTTGATATGGGATTGGTTTGCCTAGGGGAAGAAGCCACATTAGGAGCCTGATTTATCTAGACACCTCTGCCCCATGCTGTGCAGCCCTGCCTGGCATAGCTTAGTGGTGGCTGACACTTTTGCAGAAGGATCCCATGCTCATTAAACTCATGCTTTAGCAGTGACTAGATCAGGGTGGAGTTGCTGGTCATATAGTTATTGCTTAAGGTTGTTTTTCTTGTAAATGCTGATGATGTCTTTACTTTGATTATGATGATGATGATGGTTTTACTCTCCATCAGTGGGAATTTCTGGAGGAGAGAAGCAGGGAAGGGGGGTGGGGGGTGGCACAGGGAGCTTCTTATCATTACTCCCCTCCCTCTTGTAGCAAAATACAGTGTATCATGGGTCTGTGAGGAGGGGGCGGGGCCAAGTATATGTGACTCTATGAAAATCACGTCATCTCGTCCCAACTCTCCCCATTTCATTAGGAAGAAGGATGTGGTGGTGGCACTTACTCATCCAGCAGTCTTGCTGCATCTCAGTGCTGGTTCATCCAGAATTATACACAGATTTTTTTGGCTTATCATACAATTTACTTTGATTCAAGTCAGTATAGGCAGCATACAAGTCCCTTTGCAGCACTATTATTCTGAAACAGCCAATTTACCCTTTAGCTGCTAGTGCAACACACTGAAAGCATCTTAACAGGGTGATATTTCAACTTCTAGTTTGCTTATTACATCCACGAGGAGATGCATAGTGTAGGTATATATTGTGCATATATGCCACTGGATCATTCTCCCTTAACGCATTTTTCCACCTATATTGTTATCAGCAGCTTGTATTTTAGCTGTATATGTGATGTATCCTCCAGGAGCTGCACCAGATGCACCTCCAAACATCTACATTTGTCGAGGCATCCTACAATAAAATAATCAGGCCTGCTACACTTACATGCGCACAACTCTTCTGTACACACTGTAGCTTGCATCTTTACATTCCTCATCCACCTGTCTAGGGACACAGCAAATGCAAGTTACTGTATTTAGAAATCAGAATACTGTCTGAATACCGTACTCTATGGGGGTCATTCCGAGTTGACCGTAGCTGTGCTAAATTTAGCACAGCTACGATCCTTCACTGACATGCCGGGGAACGCCCAGCATAGTGCTAGTCCGCCCCGCATGTCAATCCGGCCTCACCCCCCGCAGAAGTGCAGAGGCATCGCGCAGAGGCGATGCCTTTGCACTTCCAGAGTAGCTCCCGACCAGCGCAGCTTTAGTGTGCTGGCCGGGAGCTACTCGTCGCACCCCAGCCCACAGCGGCTGCGTGTGATGTCAAGCAGCCGCCGTGGAATGCCCCCCCTTAACGGTCCGGCCACGCCTGCATTGGCCGGACTGCTCCTCCTAAATGGCGGCTTAACACCTCCGTCCAGCCCCCTCCTGCCCAGCGACCGCCTCTGTCTCAGAGGTGATCGCTAGGCAACGATGGCTGCCATGCGCCGGCACACTGCGGTGCCGGCGCATGCGCACTTCAAACCCGATCGCTATGCTGCAAGAAACTGCAGCGAGCAATTGGATCGGAATGACCCCCTATATGTAATGTTGTCTATAAAGCTGCTTTGATTTAAAAAAAAAAAAAGTACAGTATCTAGCAAATATTTATTAACATATACGTATATTAGACCCAAAACTTCAATCTACACATCCAGAACAGACAACAGTTCAATGACTTTCCAACTATTAATATTGTATTTGAAGGTAGGTGTTTTCATACTTAGACCCGTTAATCAAATACAATTATTCCAGTATACAGTATCAAGATGCAATATGCAGCATTAAAACAGGTGTAATTTCTAAATTCTCATTTTCTTATATTACAAAACAAACCTGACCAGTTATTACACATAACCTTTTCTTACTAATTCTATTTTACGTTCTTTCATGCATTCATCAATAAAAGCTGATTTATTTTGAATTCCAGTCTTACAAATGTATGTATTTACAGCTGCATTCTTTTTCTCCAGAGTAATAAGTGCTGAAGTCTTACATGGAAAATGCTGGCTATTACATTGCAATTCAGTGTCAGGTGCGCATTAGTCATAACACGAAACTGTTTAGCCACTATTATTAATACAATTCATTTAAAATGTGCATTTTTCTTAAATACACATATTTCTGCAAGTTAAAGGGGTCTTAGGCACCTATTCATTATCACTAATGAGCCACATGTGGAAACACTCGTTTCCATATGTTTTTAATAATGGGCTCATTAATTATTAGGAAACGCTTAATATACAGCAAACGCCAACGTTTTTGGAGTTTGCCTGTGGGAGCCCACTACTTTCTATGTCAAGAAGCTCTGGGTTCTGAAGAGAGAGACCCAATCGAACCCCTCCACCTCCTATGGCCCTGCGTCCACTGCGGCAATGCTGAATTGCTCTGGTAGTTAAGTATACACTGAAGCAACTCATGGTTAGTTGAATACTTAATTATTGAGGGGGTACAGGCTCCCAATAATGAATACATCCCTTGATTTCCAATGAGCCGGTATCATGGGGCGTGGCCTGACTGGCATGAAGCCACACCCCATTTTTGAGCGTTCGCGTTCGGTATGATGTTTGTAGGAGCATGACCATGTGTCACATCCTTGTTTTTAGTCACACTGAAACAATTCAGAGCCACAGAGGAGGCAGGCTGATGCTGGGAGTGGGTGCGGGAGCATTACAAAATGGAAAGAGATGCATGCGGCTCGGGATCCGCTGGTCTATGCAATATGAACCAGTGAATCCTACAGTATGTACAGTATATATTTTGAGTCTTGCGTTATACTGTATGCTATTGTTTCCCTCTATCCATAACGTTTGTGCCTAGAAGTAACAGTTTTAAAAATTGTTACCGGGAATATTCGCTTAACAATCTGTGGAAAAATATACTGGAAAATACATGGGAATTGTACACATGCAGTCTGTCCGAGTTCGCCGTTGGTGCGGGTTGCAGGGCGATATCGGACATTTTTTAAAGGAACAATCACAAGGCAAAACCATGAATTATAAGTGATTTGTCCCTTTAAAAAAAAGTCCAACAACCCGCATCTTCGGAGATCCTGGACTGAATTACATCCCCCCCCATTGGTGTTAGAAATTCTATGGGAGGCACATTAACAGATGGAAATGAATGTACCAAAAGACAAATATTGTAGCATCTATGTTGAATTGTTCTATGTCTGGTGTGTAATATTATTTTATTAGGATAAGCTAACTAACTAACTAACTAACTAACTAACTAACTAACTAACATTATTTTATAAGCAAAATATACTATTTTATAAATATACTGAATGTATGAGTTGTGATGCCACCTTAATACAGAAAATAATGTGCAGAGAACTTGGATTTCATTTCCACTTGTCTAAAGGACTGTAATTGGTGCGGTTCATAAGAAAAACCATGAAAGCATGTGGTTGATTAACAAGTCTATCTACCGTATGAACAGCATAGGGGAATGTATGGCACAGGTTGAGTATCCCATATCCAAATATTCCGAAATACGGAATATTCCGAAATACGGACTTTTTTGAGTGAGAGTGAGATAGTGAAACCTTTGTTTTCTGATCGCTCAATGTACTCAAACTTTGTTTAATACTCAATGTTATTAAAAATATTGTATTAAATGACTTTCAGGCTGTGTGTATAAGGTGTATATGAAACATAAATGAATTGTGTGTATGTACTAGGGCCCTCATTCCGAGTTGTTCGCTCGGTATTTTTCATCGCATCGCAATGAAAATCCGCTTAGTACGCATGCGCAATGTTCGCACTGCGACTGCGCCAAGTAACTTTGCTATGTAGAAAGTAATTTTACTCACGGCTTTCTCATCGCTCCGGCGATCGTAATGTGATTGACAGGAAATGGGTGTTACTGGGCGGAAACACGGCGTTTAAGGGGCGTGTGGCTGAAAACGCTACCGTTTCCGGAAAAAACGCAGGAGTGGCCGGAGAAACGGTGGGAGTGCCTGGGCGAACGCTGGGTGTGTTTGTGACGTCAACCAGGAACGACAAGCACTGAACTGATCGCACAGGCAGAGTAAGTCTGAAGCTACTCTGAAACTGCTAAGTAGTTAGTAATCGCAATATTGCGAATACATCGGTCGCAATTTTAAGAAGCTAAGATACACTCCCAGTAGGCGTAGGCTTAGCGTGTGTAACTCTGCTAAATTCGCCTTGCGACCGATCAACTCGGAATGAGGGCCTATGTACACACACTTTCTTTAATGCACAAAGTTATAAAAAATATTGGCTTAAAATTACCTTCAGGCTTGGTGTATAAGGTGTATTTGTAACATAAATGCATTATGTGCTTATATTTAGGTCTCATCACCATGATATCTCAGTATGGTATGCAATTATTCCAAAATACGGAAAAATCCGATATCCAAAATTCCTCTGATCCCAAGCATTTTGGATAAGGGATACTCAACCTGTACTAGTGAGTGCATAATAATGTATTTACAGTAATATGCCCTATTCCCTTTAACAGTTGGCAACCTTAACATGATCATATACAAATCGCACTTGTTTGTTGTCATGGTGATGGCTGGAACAGATAATATAAGCATATCGTAACCTGCACAGTATTACAATGTGTAATAGTTTTGGCCTCCTGCATCATGTTGTAAATCTGTGAGAGGCAGCATGTAATTTAAGCTCCAGTCAACTGCATCACAGTGGCCTTGTTACTGTGATGGACAATTTTTAGCAGTATTGTGGGACATTATTACTAATATTCTGATTCTAGCAGAAACCCAGGGTGACACATTACTTAAATAATAGATTAAATTAGCCTAAATATTTGCATCATCTGCAATCTTTGAACAAATCTGGAGAATCTATAGAACCTTTATTCCCAATAGTCCTTCACAACCATATACTGGATTGACATTCTTCATATTGAAACTCAGACAAGATTATTACCTTGAATCTTGTTTGAGTTTTTATGTAAAGAATGTATATCGTTTATATATACATTGACTATAGTATATAGTGGTATAGGTAGTGATGACCCTATTCTTTACTAAAGTACTACGTGTGCAACTATAGTTTTGAGTACTGATATATTTAATAGCATTTTCCTTTTGAAGTTGATGCTGATATTCTAGGAAGTGGAACTAGATCTATAGATATGATAATACAGTAACTGCCTCAATCTGCATAAAAGTATGAATGGGGCATTGTAATATATATATATATATATTAATTTATTACAAGGACCAGCGTGACTGCTAATTGCTTTATATGCATTTGTATGTTTTTGTGGTTGTTAGTTTGTTTTTCTCATTGGTAGCTGTAAACTACATGTAAACTACATATAAAGTGGTAAGTAACATAGTAACATAGTAATTGAGGTTGAAAAGAGGCAAAATGCCCATCGGTTTCAACCTGTATTTTGTATTACGTTGAGTTGATTTTACTGTACCTGCTGAAGAATGCTTTATGACTAGTTGACAAATACAAATCATGTTACACCCGGATTAACAATGTCAATATTTTAAATGTTGTAACCTTGGATATCCTTATCAATCAGAAATTCATCCAATCCCCTTTTAAATGCATTTACAGGGTCCACCATTACCACCTTCCCTGGCAAGGAATTCCATATCCTAATTGCCCTAACGGTGAAGAACACTTTCCTCCGTTGCGTACAGAATTTTCTCTCCTCCAGCCTCAGCGAGTGCCCACATGTCCTAAACAGTGTTCTTTTAATTAATAATTCCTCTGATAACTCTTTGTAATGTCCCTTTACATATTTGAAGACATTAATAATGTCTCCTCTTAGACGCCTCTTTTCCAGTGTATACATATTCAACCTAGTAAGCCTTTCCTCGTAATCCAGTCCCTCTAGCCCTTTAATCAATTTACTAGCTCGCCTTTGAACCCTTTTGAGTTCACCGATATCTTTTTTATACAGTGGTGCCCAAAACTGAACACAATATTCCAGGTGCGGACGTACCAATGCCTTATACAGCGGCATGATTACATCCTCGTCTCTTGTCTCAATTCCCCGTTTTATGCACGCTAGCACCTTACTTGCCTTCTTTACTGCGCTTTGACATTGTACTCAGTTATTAAGCGTATTATCAATGAGTACCCCCAAATCTTTTCCCAAAACTGTTAGTTTATCTGTATTGCTGTATTTTTGTATACATAGGGTGGTGCCGAGTTCTAGTTGCTGGGGAAACGGAGAAGGAGTTGTGAAGGCAGCGCCCAGCCTTCCACGCTAGGGACATTGTGGGTGGCTGACGTCATGACCCGCCCAGTTTGCCGTGTGAACGGCAATAATGGCATTTGACATCATGACGCTGCAATGCGGGAATAAGGGGAAGGGATGGCAGGTGAGCACCGACATGACATCATTCCACCGGTGGCCGCGGAAGTGGGCAACTGGATTATTGGGTCTTTACTTATATAAGGTATGTGTTGTATACTTGTCTTTATGTTCTTGAAAAATTTATGCCAGACTGAAACATCAAATGAACTAGACAAAGTTGTCTGTGTATTCTTTTCTCATTAAGACCTGAGAGTGCCGCCTGTTTACTGCTTCTATATATATATATATATATATTTATTGTAATTACTAGAGTAGGACCTGCAGTATAGTGGGGTCCCTTGCCGGGGGCAGCAGGCTAACATGCATTGATCAATTCATGAACTAAAACTCCACTGTTTATTATTGTTAGTTAATATACTGTATTGAGTGCAGAGCCCCTGTGATTTATTTTATATATATATATACTGTATATATATATATATATATATATATATATATACTAGCTGTTCTTCCCGTTTCTCATTTTAACGGTTGTAAATATAAATGAGTGTTAAAAATTTGGTAAATCTATAGAGATGTCAATTTGAGACGTCTTAATGTAAGTAAATATTAATCCATGGTTCTTGGCGTTACCCGAGGTGCACCCATAGCAGATATGGTAAAAAGTGACAGGACCAGTTTTGTAGTTTACTTAATTTCTACACACTGGAGGTGCAATCCAAATTTTGATCCGATTTTCCATTTGAGCGTTATCATTAATGCAATGAAAGCCACGCATTGGTAATGATGTCAACACCCTTTTTATCCCCTTAGGGGAGGTTTATTAAAATTCGAAATACGTAGTTTATCTATTTCCTACCTAAAAAATACATGTGTTAGATTTCAACATCCCAACATATCGGGGAGTCAGAGAATTAGTGATGAATCAGTCAGTCAGTGTGAGTAAGTGCTTTTGTATTTGTATGTATGTATGTATGTATGTATGTATGTGTATATATATATATATATATATATATATATATACACACACATGTAGAAAAGTCACTTTGACTGCTGTTACATTGGTCTTGACAAAGGTCCTGTGGGGTACCAAAACGTTGACCCTGAACATGCTGTCATCACTGATATGAGGTTGGATTAAAATTACTTTCATTATTAAGAAGTCTGGTGAGTGCATCCTTTTCTACATGCATATATTTCGAGGTTCTGCTGATACAGATTTCCTCTGCATTGACACCCCAGCTGATGTGGATTTCTGTTAACTTGTGAGTGCAACTTCTACACTGGACTATATATATATATATATATATATATATATATAATGTTGTAACACTGTAGGGGAACCGGACCCCGTTTCTTGGGGTAGATGGCAGCCGGCAGCCGGCAGCAGCTGAGAAGTCATACAAGTCAAGTTTTTATGGTGCAACTGGCCACAACCAGTTTTATTAAACAGAAAACAAAACAAACATCAATAGAAAATACCTTGCCTGTGCGGCACTAACTAAACACAAGACGTTACTAACTGTCTCTAAACAAAAAAAACACAGAGTTTTCCAGTCAACACTTTTTGGCTCACTTGTCTAAGGAAGCGTGTTCCTCTCACAGAGATCCTGCAGTCTTCCCAGGCAGTCTGCACACACTAATCAGGCTAGCAGCCCTATAACCCACTTACACAGCTGAAACCCTGATTAGCCCTCTGTGAGGCCAAAGACCCGAACTGGGCCCAATGTCTGGAACTTGCCCTATCTCTCTTTCAGGGCCCTTATCCAGCTTTTCCAACAAACTGAAAAGGTTCTGACAAAACAAAACATTTTCCTAATACATGTAAGACAAGAACCTGGGACAAACATACCTGCCCTCAAACACTATTCCAGTGTTCTTGTCACATATCCCCCTCCCCTGTTTCGACCTAGGGGCCGGAACACTTGTAGCCCCCAAACAGAAGATGCGGGACAATGCATCTGCGTTGCCCAATTGTGTACCCGGTTTATGTTCGACAGTAAACTTAAAATCCTGCAATGCTAGAAACCATCTAGTTACACGAGCATTCTTGCCTCTATTTATATACATCCATTTTAAAGGGGCATGATCTGTCACTAGTCTGAATTGTCTACCCAAAAGGTAATATCTCAAGGTATCTAGTGCCCACATAATGGCCAAAGCCTCCTTTTCCACAATGTCATACCTTTTTTCATGCTCATTGAGTTTCTTACTCAAATAAATGATAGGGTGTTCGTCCCCATCTCTGGTTTGGGACAGCATAGCCCCTATCCCTATCTCTGAGGCATCTGTCTGTACCACAAATTATTTTGAAATACCTGGTGTTATCAATACAGGTTGTGAACACAAAGCCACTTTTAACGCTTGGAACGCTTTTTCTGCATCAGGGTTCCATTTCACCATATTTGACTGCTTCCCTTTGGTAAGGTCTGACAACGGCACTGCTGTGGTCGCAAAATTGGGAATAAACCGTCTATAGTACCCAGTTATTCCCAAAAAAGCCCTTACCTGTTTTTTATTCACTGGACGAGGCCAGTTTTGAATAGCATCAATTTTATTCAATTGGGGCCTAATCAGACCTCTGCCTATGGTGAAGCCCAAGTATTTGACCTCCTCCATTGCGAGGCAGCACTTCTTTGGGTTAACAGTTTACCCTGCCTCTCTGATTGAGTCCAGTACTGCTTGTACTTTAACCAAATGGGACCCCCAGTCTGTACTGTGAATTACCACATCATCCAAATAGGCAGCTGCAGATTTTCTATGAGGCCTCAAAATTTTATCCATCGCCCGTTGAAAGGTTGCTGGAGCCCCATGCAACCCAAAGGGTAACATCTTATACTGGTAAAGCCCCTCCGGAACCAAAAAGGCTGTTTTTTCTTTAGCGCTATCAGACAAAGGTATTTGCCAGTAACCTTTGGTCAGGTCCAACGTGGTGAGAAACCTGGCTGTTCCCAGCCTTTCTATAAGCTCATCTACACGGGCATGGGGTATGCATCAAACTTGGTCACCTCATTTAACTTACGAAAGTCATTACAGAAGCGTATGCTACCGTCTGGCTTCGGGATGAGAACTATGGGACTAGACCACTCACTGTTAGATTCCTCTATGACTCCAAGTTCTAACATGGTTTTAACTTCTTTAGAAACAGCTTCTCGCTGAGCTTCAGGAATCCTATATGGCTTTAAATGGACCCTGACCCCTGGTTCTGTGACAATGTCATGTTTTATTATGGTTGTTCGGCCAGGCAGCTCTGAAAATATTTCCCTATTTTGGATGAGAAATTCTTTAACCTGATTGCTCTGATCAGCTGATAATGGGGGTAATTCCAAGTTGATCGTAGCAGGATTTTTTTTTAGCAGTTGGGCAAAACCATGTGCACTGCAGGGGAGGCAGATATAACATGTGCAGAAAGAGTTAGATTTGGGTGGGTTATTTATTTCTGTGCAGGGTAAATACTACTGCTTTATTTTTACACTGCAAATTAGATTGCAGATTGAACACACCACACCCAAATCTAACTCTCTCTGCACATGTTAAATCTGCCTCCCCTGCAGTGCACATGGTTTTGTCCAACTGCTAAAAAAAAAAAACCTGCTCCGATCAACTTGGAATTACCCCCAATGTCTCTGACACCTTTACTGCGGGAAGCAACTGAGGTGAAGACACCGAAGGGCAAGGCTCCGCTGACAGAGACAACCTATCTTTCCAGGGTTTGATTAAGTTAACATGGTAGATTTGTTCGGGTTTTCTCTTTCCCGGTTGGTATACTTTGTAATTAACCTCATTCACTTTTTCCCTAATCTCAAATGGACCATGCCATTTAGCTAAGAACTTGCTTTCCACAGTGGGTACCAAAACAAGAACTCTATCTCCAGGAGCAAATTCCCGTATCTTGGCACTCCGGTTATATACACTCTGTTGAGCACTTTGGGCTTGTTCCATGTGCTCTCTGACAATAGGTACCACGGCTGCAATCCTATCCTGCATTTGTGTTACATGTTCAACAACGCTTCTATAAGGAGTGGGCTGTCCTTCCCACATCTCTTTGGCAATGTCCAACAGCCCTCTGGGGTGTCTACCATACAACAAATCAAATGGAGAAAACCCCGTAGAGGACTGAGGAACTTCTCTGATGGACATTAACAAGTAGGGCAACAAACAATCCCAGTTTTTCCCATCTTTATCAACAACCTTTTTTAACATACTTTTTAATGTTTTAATAAACCTTTCTACCAACCCATCAGTTTGGGGATGGTAAATGGACGTCCTGAGGTGAGTGACCTTAAATAATTTGCACAATTCTTTCATGATCCTTGACATAAATGCAGTACCTTGGTCAGTCAAAATTTCTTTTGGTATTCCCACTCTACTAAAAACCTGCACCAGCTCCCTAGCTATCGCCTTGGTTGTGATAGTGCGTAAAGGGACAGCCTCAGGATATCGAGTGGCATAGTCCATTATTACCAGGATATACTGATGGCCCCGAGAGGACTTTAACAAGGGCCCCACGAGATCCATGGCTATTCTGTCAAACGGGACCTCTATAATAGGCATGGGAACTAGTGGGCTCCTGAAATGGGGTCTAGGGGCATGATACTGGCATTCAGGACAAGAAAAACAATATTCAGACACTTTTTTATAAACCCCTTGCCAAAAGAACCTTTGTAAAACTCTTTCAGTATTTTTTTCTGCCCCTAAATGTCCTGCTGTAACGTGACTATGAGCTAAATCTAGTACCGTTCTCCAATAAGGCAGGGGAACTACCTGCTGTTCCACCACATCCTCACCCCTTTTGACAATGTGGTACAAGAGCTCATTACAGATGGCCATGTGGGGATACGTAACCCTGTCACCTGGTACCACAGGTTCCCCATCAACAATCTTAACATTATCTCTAGCCTTTATTAAGGTAGGATCCTTTAACTGTTCAGGTGCAAACAGATCCTTCTTTACCTCCAGGTCAGGCACGCTTTCAGTTCTAACTACTATGTCTCTGTTCCCAGCAAGAGGGTCTTCACTGGACTCCCCATCTGTCACTTCCCCAGCCAAGCTAGCAAAAAGCAAAGGGTCAGAAAGTTCCGAAGACACACGTACATCCATAAAATCACCGTGATTATCAACTGGCTCTTTACTTCTCATATCTGTTGATAAACGTGATTCCCACAGTTTCCAAAAATGAGGAAAATCCCTCCCGATTATGGCCTCATGCACCAAGGTGGGGACCAATCCTACTTTAACAATTGCTGACCCACAACAAGTTTCTATATTCACTTCAGCAGTGACATAATGTTGGGTATCCCCATGCATGCAAGTTACCCCAATAGGTGTTTGCTGGACCTTTAAGGGGTTCACTAACCCAGCTTTCACGAGGGTAACTAAACTTCCTGAATCTAGCAAGGCCTCTACCCGGTTACCCTCTAAGAACACATCACACATTTGTTTTTCCAACTCAGGTGAAGGTACCACAGTACAGGCTAACCTAGCAAAGAAAGACATTCTGCGACATTCAAAGGCAGCATCACATTGCATGGGTTCTTGCGTGACTGGGCAATTGGCAATAACATGACCTGGCATACCACACCTAAAACATTTAACCACACGATTATTAACCCGTTTGGGCAGCATAGACCGTTCTAGCCCCATTGGCCTGTCTCCAGGGCCAGTGTTTACAGTCTCTCCAATTTTCCTCCATCGCCAGCTGCTGCTGTCTCCTATTTTCCTCCATTGCCACCTGCTGCTGTCTGTTGGCCTCATGCTGAGCCGCTGTAGCTTGCAGCAAGGCTTTAAGCAGCTCCATGTCGACAGATTTTTCAGGCGGCTTTGTAGCTGCTTTCACCCGGGACATATATTAAACACTCAGGGGGGAGTCTCAGCAACTTCACACTGGGCTGTATCTGCATAAACCACCGTTTTCCGCAGGCCTCATAAAGCTGCGGCTTTCACTTGCTCCATTCTCCACCAAATTGTAACACTGTAGGGGAACCGGACCCCGTTTCTTGGGGTAGATGGCAGCCGGCAGCAGCTGAGAAGTCATACAAGTCAAGTTTTTATGGTGCAACTGGCCACGACCAGTTTTATTAAACAGAAAACAAAACAAACATCAAAAGAAAATACCTTGCCTGTCCGGCACTAACTAAACACAAGACGTTCCTAACTGTCTCTAAACAAAAAAACACAGAGTTTTCCAGTCAACACTGTTTGGCTCACTTGTCTAAGGAAGCGTGTTCCTCTCACAGAGATCCTGCAGTCTTCCCAGGCAGTCTGCACACACTAATCAGGCTAGCAGCCCTATAACCCACTTACACAGCTGAAACCCTGATTAGCCCTCTGTGAGGCCAAAGACCCAAACTGGGCCCAATGTCTGGAACTTGCCCTATCTCTCTTTCAGGGCCCTTATCCAGCTTTTCCAACAAACTGAAAAGGTTCTGACAGAACAAAACATTTTCCTAATACATGTAAGACAAGAACCTCGGACAAACATACCTGCCCTCAAACACTATTCCAGTGTTCTTGTCACCATATATATAGTGTGTATATATATATATATATATATATATATATATATATAGTGTATATATGTATGTATATATATATATATATATATATATATATTTCCAAAAGCAGTCGGCACTCAAACTTCCAAAGTCAAATTGCTCATGGTGCTCAGTCAAAGTTCAGCATATATGTCCAATAAAGAAAGGCACTCCAGAGACTTACATTGACAAGACAACATTACTTAGTTGAAATCTGTATTAGGTCGAACGTTTTCGGGGATACAAACCCTTCCTCAGGACCACACCAGTAAAAAACAGTGATAAAATGACCTTACCTATATACCCCACCAAACACTCACCTGCCGCTTATCAGCTCGTTAGGAGCTGTCAAAGTCAGAAAAATATCACGCTGCACACTGCCATATATGCACCTCATGCGTGTGCCCGCTGCACGTGCATGAGCTCTCCCGTGCGTGCGTATACTCGCGGTCGCGTGCACTCGCGGACGCGCGGTATGCGCATTTACGGTAGAGTTTGTGTTCGTCTAGCGGGCGACTCAATCGTAACATATTTCATCCATATAATGTATTTTGTAGATGATGGTCCCTTTGATAGAATCTGAAAGTTTAGTTAATGTAGTATGTTCGGGGACAAAGAGATCCCTCTTTGTTTGATACGAAGGGTCAGACAGGGGTTACACAGTGGTGTTTAGTATCCATCGGAAGAGAATATAATTAGCAATATTCCGGTGTTGGTTTGAAGCGGATTAATCGCTCGTGCGTATAGTTATGGACATAAGAAGTTTATGGACATTTACTATATTTGCACTTTATTACCCATGCGGCGGGAAACCCAGTTTCCCTCCCACCTGAGCAGTTTGAAATAGTCACAGCCCACCTGTATGAACCAACCTATGACCTTTTGTTATAATGCGAAGACGAATTCCTGTGTCCAATGAACAATAAGAATGTAGGGACCATTGTACTGTACTGTGTGTAAGTGTATATAAAGACAAGCCGATCTGGGCCAGCTCTCTACTCTCTTCAACGGTTCTCATTGCTGATAATCGGGAGCTGGATATCCAGAAAGGCACTTGCGATTGTTTCCCCTGGTGCGTAAGTTCTCTGCAACCATATTGTCTCTTATTTTAATGTTATAAGCCATTCTCTCTCTCCTTCCCCCTTAAATGTAATTGTATCTTTATTGTATTTTATGTGTAGTGATTCGGTTAGGTATTTTATGTTATCTTGGTAGTGTATAACTTGTATTGTATTATTCTTTTGCGATTGAACGTTCATTCATTTCCTTAAAAGGCGTTAGACCCTTAGACCGGTATTTGAGTGTTTATTATATTGCTAAGGGGTTCTCAGAGCGTCACATACGCTCATACAGCTTTTAAACTAAAAAGGTTACACTGTGTTGCATTTACACCTTATCACTGCACAAGGGTTTACAGTATAAGTACGTTGTTTATGGTATTGTTTTAAAGGTTTAACACCGTGAGCGTCAGCACCGCTTGTGATCTCCTTGTGGTCCCGAGCGTCCGCTACGCTGCTAGCGTATCATTACGTTAGTCGGCAGCCTATAGCGTGCTTGCCTTTACGCTCTAAGCCGTGAGCGAACGTGCCGCTCGTGCGTCTCGTCCACGGCTAAGCGTTCATTACGCTACGTGCGTACTCTTACGGTATTCCATACGCCAATTGCGTACTGTGTTCTTTAACCTTTTAGAGTGTTTTATACAAGGTATAGAATAGGCATTGTCAATTGGGCACTCGCCCGCTCTTCACATATCTGCACTAGGTAATTTCAGCAGACATTATCGGTCAGCAAAAGGCGGGAGGTAATATTCCTCGTAGTGCTGACCAGATAAGCGTCTGCTTCACTTAGTAAGGAGTGCTGAAGGAATCCGGAACCAAAAGGTAGGAACAGTACGTTATTGTCTTTTAAAACCTGTTTAGTTTCTGTTTTGCGAACGTACGCATAAGCATACACATCTGTATTTCTTGTTTAGTATTGTTTTCGTGCCTCATTCTCCTGATTGCCACACATTAGTGATAAACGTGCTGAGACATTTGTTGTTATTAATAGTTAAAGGATAAATATTTAAAGGAATAATTGTAAAAGGCACGCACACAATCTCGCCTAGAATACAAGGGAGATTTGAGTGGTGGTCAGTGAAGGATTACTGTTAAAGATCATTCACATTGATAAACGTATAGTGTGTAACTGTGGACGTACTTGGTCTGTGTACACGTGTCCTTACAAGGGCAGGGCGTACGCAGCAAGGGTCGACACACGGAGCGTGTATTACGCAACGGAGCGTACGGATACGCCCACATGATACAAACCGCACGATAGTATTGTTTAGTAAGCGATAAGGAGGTAACGCGAAAATAACACAAATCTATCTCAAATCCAAAAGTTTAAAAGTTAAAAGAAAAAGACTTTCTCTGTTGCAATTCTTCTGGGTTAGGCTAATACCGAATGAAAGGATTTCTGCGCAGAAATAAAAAATTAAAGTGTACATGTGGTAAGAGTGTGTGTATATATAAGATTTCTCTTTTATTACGGAAGTGGGAACCATAGGCCAGTAGAAAGAGGTACACCAGCGAGAGTGATAGCGTGGGGTGGCTTGGGAGGCGTCCCTTGTTAGTCTCGACACATTTATGAGCAGTAGAGTCTGCTGTACATAACAGACCAGGAGGTCACAGACCAGGAGGTCACAGAACAGGAGGTTCAGGTACAGCAGACTAGAAGTAGAGAAGCACAACCGAAGAGGGTTGGTGCTAGACCCATATAGGCCAAAGAAGCTCATTGCTGAAAGAATTCGCAGCTGAAATTTTCGATTCCACTGATCGTTCCGCACATAAGATTAGTTGCTTGTGTGCAGATACGATTGTACCGCATGTGATTGTGTGCATTAGCGTGTCTTGAATTCAGAAGAACGCTACTTGCACATTGTTAACGTGATTTGTGTAATTTTTTTTATTTTAAGGGAAGTAGCCTGATCACTCAGGGACATTCCAGCGACTGACACTTGCTGGGGAGGGTAAGACACTCCCACACGCCCGAGCAAGTAGACGTACTTAGGTGCCCTAGGCTGGGTACGGAACCTCTGGGAACTTTGGTCGCCGTATTGGCCAGCGTGGACGGGAGTTAAGTGGGCGGACTTCGGAGCAAAACCCCCACCGCAGCCTTACCCCGAGCATCTTGGTTTTTGTAAGGGTTGCCGGAGACCCTGATTTGAAGTCAGAGGTAGTGAAAGCAGCACCTGCAGAGATGGGGGCCAGTTGTTCAGGTAAGGGGCGATCAACCCAGGTTCAGGTTGATTTGGTAAACCGACCAATCGGGTCAGCAAGGTATATCATGTGTGAGAAATATGGTCATCACACAGAAATGTTGTGCAATGAATGGGAAAGGATGACTGTGCATGACGGGGAAAAGTTTCCCCGGGTAGGTAGTTTTAACCCAGAAGTGTTACAGAATTTAAGGAGAAGAGTTTGCCTGATTAAGTCTTCAAAAAGGCGTATTAGACATTATGATTATTTAACATTGTGGCAACAGGAAGGTGAGATACAAAGGGGGTTGGCGCAAGCCACTGGATCTAACCCTATCAGGAAACTGATAGCCACTGCTCCCCCACCACCATACATACCTGGAGAGAAATTGGTTGCAGAGAATGGCACTCAGGGACATGTTAAATGTGTAGAAGTTAAGGATAATGTAACCAAAGTAATTAATGCTAACACTAATCCGTGCAAGTTGTACCCTGTTTTGAACTTTCCCCAGGATTGTGACCAAGAGGATGAGCCCACAACAATATCAGCACTCTCCCTAGCAGCCACCATATCAGAAACAGCAGTAGGCACGACTCAACCCGTAAGATTAGTAGCAAAGGCCCCTAGCGGAGGGACAGGTGAGGTCGTATCGACTGGTAAGTACGGCACCATACACTATGCTGAAACCATTTCACCACATGTTGTAGAATCTACTCAGAATGACGTTGTTGGACTTAATCCTGTTAGGGTAATAGCAGTGCCAAATGGGAAAACTGAAGCTTCAGGGGCAACTCCTGTCAGGAACATCGCCATGCACTGTCCCTTTTCCCGAGCAGAATTAAGATCAATGATGTCTGAATTCCCTGATCCTAGGAAAGACTTAGTTGCATGTCAAAAGTATATTAGGGAGCTAGGAAATTCTGCAGAGCCAAATAACAAAGATTGGAGGACAGTTTTAAGGGCATGTTTAGTTTGTTTACCCCCCAGCGTTGATCCGTTAAAGTTTATCGCTGATTGCAAGTTAGATGAGGAAGTACCACTAACAGACGAGTATAATCAGGATAATGTAAAGAGAATCAACTTACAGTTAGGGGTGTATTTTCCTGCAGTAGTAAAGTGGAATAAAATCTTTACAATAAAACAAAAAGAAGGTGAATCCACACCAGAGTATTTCCACCGGGCTCTGCAGGATATGGCTAGGTACACTGGTATAGATGACATTAAAACAAATGTACACCACAGGGAAGTAGCTGTTTCAGTATTAATGGACGGTCTAAAAGAGGTTTTAAGGAATAGAATACAAACCACTAGGCCTGATTGGAGAGGTATGTCGGTGGATGCATTGGGAGAGGCTGCTGCTGGGCATGATCGGAATATCATCAGACACAGGGAGTCACAGAGTGATAAGTTAATGGCTGTAAGCATACAGGCCCTCACTACCCGGCCACCTCAGCCCAGAACTGTGACCCCTGTGGGTAAGTCAAGAGGTATAAAATGTTATAGTTGTCACAGAGAGGGACACATGTCACGTAATTGTAAAGCAAGACAAATACAAAATTCATATCAACCCTATAGACAACGACCTGATACGAGACATTGGGATCAAGGACCGAAGGGGCAGAGCTATGAGCCACATGCAGGGGAAACAAAAAGGTATCCCCCAAGAAGAGACTGGCAAATCTCTGATAGTTCCCATCTACCCCCACCACAGGTAATTGCTGCCAGCGCGATTCAGGGAGGTCACCATACCCAATAGGGGTGTGGCCACACCTGTAATCTGCAGCCAGTGAAATTGATTGCAAGTCTTGGAAGTGAACCCGAGATCACAATTGATGTAGCTGGTAAATCATTAAATTTCCTTGTAGAAACGGGGGCGGCCAAATCAGTGATAAATTCGACAGTGGGCATGAGAACCACTGGTAAAACAATTCCAGCCATGGGAGTAACGGGAGTAGTACAACACTACCCTGTTAGCAAACCAGCAGAGATTACAATAGGGCCTTTGCATACCAAGCATTCCTTTTTGCTGGCTGCATCGGCACAGACTAATCTCCTGGGAAGAGATTTATTGTGTAAAATGGGGTGTGTCATTTATTGTACTCCTGAAGGTGTATTCTTAGACATACCTGAGAATCACGCTCAGGAAGTACGAGACATGCTAGACTCCCCATCAAAATTAATGTCACAGACCGTTATGATAAATAGGAGTTCATCCCAGGTAGAAGAAATGACATCCCAAATACCAGAGTCACTTTGGACTAAAGATGGACAAGACACTGGATTAATGGCAAACGTAGCTCCAGTAGTTGTGCAAGTAAAAGATGGTAGGATAGCTCCAAAAATCCCACAATACCCTCTGAAGCCAGAGGTGGAGTTAGGAGTATACCCCGTAATAGAGCGCTTGCTACAACAGGGCATTCTGGTAAGAACATCCAGCACTGCCAATAGTCCCATCTTCCCTGTGAAAAAGAGTGGGGGGAGGGGTTATAGGCTAGTGCTGGATCTAAGGGGGATTAATAAAATAGTTGACAGTCAGTTCCCCGTAGTGCCAAATCCAGCTGTCATCCTAATGCAAATCCCTCCCACTGCAAAATTTTTCACTGTTATTGACCTCTGCTCCGCCTTCTTCTCGGTACCTCTGCACCCTGAAAGCCAATATTTGTTTGCATTCACATACAGAGGAGTCCAATACACATGGACTCGATTACCACAAGGTTTCATAGACAGCCCAAGTATATTTTCACAGGCTTTGCATGATTGTTTACAGTCTTTCCAACCAGAAAGTGGATCAGTATTGATCCAATATGTGGATGATTTACTACTATGTTCAGATTCACTGGAAGCGTCCCTGAAAGATACGAAACAGCTCCTGTTTCATCTTTCAGACACAGGACACAAGGTTTCCAAAGACAAGTTGCAATTATGCCAGACTAAAGTAAAATATCTGGGACACTGTCTGACACAAGGACTGAGACACCTGACCGCTGATAGAATTCAAGCAATTCGAGACATGACTCTGCCACAAACCCAGCAACAGATCAGAACATTTCTAGGAATGTGTGGGTATTGCCGTAACTGGATCCCAGGTTTTTCCATTCTAGCATTACCTTTGCAGGAGATGGTCTCATCAAACAAACCTGATCGGATTTCGCATACAGACGAATCCGAGATGGCATTTGAGAGACTTAAACAGTGCCTAACGCAGGCACCAGCATTAGGTATGCCAGACTATGGGAAACCCTTTGAGCTGTACGGAACAGAAAGTGCTGGTTGCGCGGCAGGCGTCCTAACCCAAAAGCACGGTGATGCCAGCAGGCCGGTAGCATACTACAGCGCTCAGCTAGATACGGTAGCGCGATCCCTCCCCACATGCTTGCGAAGTGTTGCAGCGATAGCATTGCTAGTTACAAAAAGCGAAGATGTAGTGCTAGGACACAACCTCACAATCCATACACCGCATGCAGTGTCAGCCTTGCTGAATTCTGCCCAAACCAGGCACGTCTCATCAGCGCGGTTTACAAGATGGAAATTGGCATTAATGGCCCCCGTAAACATCACCATAAAGAGATGCAGTGCATTAAATCCTGCAACGTATCTCCCAGGTGTGCCTGGACAGGCACAAAGGGTGGAGGATGAGAGTGATGGGGAAGGAGGATTTAATACAGGAGATGACATGCATGATTGTATGGAGTATTTGACCCAAAATTTCATGGCAAGGCCTGACATCAGTGACAACCCACTGGAAGATGTAGATTTTACTTTCTACACTGATGGTAGTTGTCACAGACAGACGGACTCGGGAGACTTGTGTACTGGATACGCAGTCGTAGATGACCAAGGCACCATAGAAGCAGAACCGCTAGGCCCACCTCACTCAGCCCAGGTTGCTGAACTGGTTGCCCTGACCAGAGCATGTGAATTGGCTAAGGGCAAGTCAGCCAATATCTACACCGATTCTAGATACGCCTTCGGGGTAGTCCATGATTTTGGAGCCCTATGGCGCCTCAGAAATTTCATGACGGCAGCTGGTACACCAGTAGCGCATGCAGCTCACATCAAAAGGCTTCTAACAGCGATACAGGAACCCGACAGAGTGGCTGTTATCAAGTGTAAAGCACATACATATAGTCAAGACCCAATATCACTTGGTAACAGCCGAGCAGACGAAGCTGCTAAGTTAGCAGCTGGTACCCCCAGACAGACAGACACCACACAACTGATGGTATTTAATACCGTCAACACACAGAAATTGTGTGAAATGCAAAATTTGTGTTCCACACAGGAAAAGGCAGTTTGGAGGGCAAAGGGATATGGCCAGGAGTCCTCAGGACTCTGGGCAGATGGACAGGGTAAACCAGTGGCACCCAGAGCATACCTTCCAAGTTTGGCTGAAGCAGCACATGGGCTGACTCATCTAGGCAAGGAAGGGATGTGCAAGTTGGTAAGAGCATATTGGTGCGCCCCAGGATTTTCTTCCCATGCGGGAAAGAGAGCAATGTCATGCCTCACCTGCTTGAGGAAGAATATCGGAAAGGCAATACCAACAGAACCATCTCATATCCCACCTACAGGCGGTCCTTTTCAGGTAATACAGATTGATTTCATACAATTACCCCCTTGTCGAAATTTGAAGTATGCACTAGTTTGTATAGATGTGTTTTCAAATTGGGTCGAAGCATTTCCTGCGGCCACAAATACCGCAATGTTTACTGCTAAGAAAATTGTACAGGAATTTGTGTGTAGATACGGTATCCCTAGAATAATTGAAAGTGATAGGGGTACCCATTTTACAGGTGATGTCTTTCAAGGAATGTGTAAGTTGATGGGAATTGATAGTAAGCTGCACACTCCGTACCGCCCCCAGGCTAGTGCAAAAGTAGAAAGAGTGAACAGCACTATTAAAAATAAATTGAGCAAAGTTATGGCGGAAACAGGATTGACATGGCCAGAAGCTTTGCCTCTTGTATTATACAGCATCAGAACCACTCCCAGGTCCCCTCTTAATCTGTCCCCTTTTGAAATTCTGTTTGGTCGACAACCGCATGTCATGATTTGAATGATTTGATTCAGGATGATTTGAAGTGTAACAATGAAGTGACTGTAAAGTATTTGGTTAAGATGAGTAAACAGCTAAAGAATCAGAATGATAATTTGAAGTTAGTGATTCCTGATCTGCCAGATAGTAATTGTCATGACATTGAACCTGGGGATTATGTAATGATACCGAATTTTCTATGCTCAGGTTGCCTTATTGACAGATGGGAAGGACCATACCAAGTCTTATTGATTAGCACGACAGCATTGAAGGTTGCCGAGAGAGAGACTTGGGTTCATTCGTCCCATTGTAAGAAGGTTGCTGATCCAGAGAGGTCCCGTGATAAGGAACAGACGGTAGAGGAAGTTGTATCACTGGAGTGTCTGTTTCAGGAGGACTGAGACGGCACCTGAGCATTGAGAATAATAAGATCGGAGGCAGTTGTCGATTCCCTGTTCCCTTTTATTGTTTTTCTCCACTTCCCATCCCATCTCCCTCAATTGTTTCTTTCCCCCTTCTCATTCTTCTCCATTTCCTCCTATAAGATGGACTTGCCCCAAGAGACTGTGATCCGGATTTTCCTGTTGACCATGATGTTGACCAGAGCAGTCTGTTCCGGCGAGAGTACCATGGAGGTCGAGAGAGGTTCTGGAATGGGTTCTGATGACAGAGATGGAGGCGTAGATTTCCAAAAACAACATAATCACCGAGTAAAGGCGAGTATCAGAAAACGATCTGGTAGCATTGATAATAGAAGAAATTGTGAAGGATTGTTGGCTGAAGAGAACTGTATCTGTAGACTCTGTGACAGTGTAGTTGAGGATGGGTGTATCAAGAAATGTCAGTCCAGTTTTAATATCCACATGGACCGGCATCCATTGAGTGACTATCATTCCTTAGTGGGTAAAGTGTTAAATCAGACAGATTGTTGGGTATGCTCTCAAGTACCTCAAAGCCATAGCAAATCAGGATTAGTACCATTCCCTTTAACTATAGGGGAGGTACTTGAGCTAAGTGGTGGGAGGCCGGTGGACAGGAGGTTTAATATCTCCAGTCCTCCTAGTTTGAAGCTCCACCAATATCATGTGGATAGATCCCTAGTATGTTTTAACATTTCCAATCCCCGAAAGCCGGGAAATTGGGAAGTGTCATGGAATAACCAAACCATGACCTTTTCATACAGAGCCGATAGAATGCCTACAGATACAGAACTTATACGCCACATAGCCGGTAGTGGAAAATATTTCCGATATAGGTATAGCCTAGGAAGTAGGATCATGAGAGTTGGAGAAGTATTACCAGGATACTGTGCACATATCGTACAAACTGATACGTGTACTAAACAGATGGGAGAATTAGGGTTAGGAGATTTCATATGGAAAATGTGTAATATGGTAATGTCCTACTCCGTCCCATATGTTCTCCCCGATGATGCATATTTCATATGCGGGAGGAAGGCGTATAAGTGGCTTGCCCCAAACTCAGAAGGGTTATGTTACATTGGAAAAGTACTGCCTGAGGTAATGACCGTATCCCACACTAAAATGAAGGATATTCACCGCAGTGCCCAAGCTCCTTATACTCACACTCATTACGAGCACATCGTTAAACGGCACCTAATAGAAAGAACAGAGCATACGGCCTCTGACCTGATCCATGAATCCACCGGGATTCAATTCCTAATCGCGTTAGATATCACTCGTACCGCCAGAGGAGTGATAAATTCTAAATATATATCTGCGCTTGCAAATTTATTAGACAATATCACTGAAATGTATGATGACACATTCAGGTATACCGGAAGGGAGCTCCAAGCTTATAAAACAGAACTGGTTCAGCATAGGATGATTCTCAATTATCTCACAGCTGTGACAGGCGGGTATTGTGTTACCCTAGTGACTCAGTATGGAATAAAGTGCTGCACATATATTACGAATAGCACCGAGGACCCGGTCGAGGTCATAGACCAAAAGATGGACGACATTCTCCAATTAAAGTGGGAGTTCCGAAGGAAACACAATCTCACCCTTGCCGCTGTGGGTAATGAGCTGACCAGTTGGGTGTCATGGTTGAACCCACGAAATTGGTTCTCTGGTTTAGGAGAATGGACTCAAGGAATTATCATGGATGTAGGGAAATTTCTTTTGTGTACTCTGGGTGTCATCATATTGGTCGGTCTGATATTTAGATGCGTTCGGGTTTTAACAAAGTGTAAACGTAGCGCCCGAGTGATGAGTTTAAGAAGTGAAGATACTGTAATAACAACGACTGATTTGGTTTATGACCCAACGATAGAGACAATGTTGTGATGAAAATGTGATTCCACGGTCCGTTTCTTTCACCCGTTTCTCCTTTGTTTTCCTCCAAGGTATAAAGACATCCGCTTGGAAGAAGAATTTGACAACCTTTTACACAGACAACTGATGGACTATGCCATAGACCCCCATATCCCTAGTACTTTAAATTTTACGCTAGCCCAACATTTTTTTGTAAGTCTATGGACATTGAAAAAGCTTTTTGCATACCGTTTATAGCAAAAGCATCGGGAGACTACAGTCAACATGTACATCGAGACAAGACAAGACACAAGACAAGACCTCAATCGGCAAATGTATATTAAACTCACATAGTTTATCACTGCATTTACCATAATTGTTCTTTATCTTCATCTCTACAACCTTCAGGTAATAACACACATAGTCGATAGGGAATATAGGCACAGATATCAGCACTCACATATTCCCCTATTCATGTATCATCAACTAAAATGTGCTCCCCCATTTTGTTGCAACCAAAAGCCGAAAAGAGCTCGGTAAAGTTTGACAGCCCATCCACAGACCCGTACCACGGGATAAGAAGGAATTCAAATGTATACTTCGCAATACCTCGAAGCTTGATTTAAAACACGTACGGCACGATGATACATGACCCCCCAAACATGGATTCATACACACATGCTTCTGCTATCTCACTAGGTCATACCCTTTTCCTACCTTCTCCTCTCCTCCCCTACCCAATCATAGAAATGTATTATACATGACATATATTTTTCTCTTTTTGAACTGTTTTAGGAAGTGGCAGTTATTGGTGACTGCCAAAGGGTGGACTGTCAAAGTCAGAAAAATATCACGCTGCACACTGCCATATATGCACCTCATGCGCGTGCCCGCTGCACGTGCATGAGCTCTCCCGTGCGTATACTCGAGGTCGCGTGCACTCGCGGACGCGCGGTATGCGCATTTACGGTAGAGTTTGTGTTCGTCTAGCGGGCGACTCAATCGTAACATATTTCATCCATATAATGTATTTTGTAGATTATGGTCCCTTTGATAGAATCTGAAAGTTTAGTTAATGTAGTATGTTCGGGGACAAAGAGATCCCTCTTTGTTTGATACGAAGGGTCAGACAGGGGTTACACAGTGGTGTTTAGTATCCATCGGAAGAGAATATAATTAGCAATATTCCGGTGTTGGTTTGAAGAGGATTAATCGCTCGTGCGTATAGTTATGGACATAAGAAGTTTATGGACATTTACTATATTTGCACTTTATTACCCATGCGGCGGGAAACCCAGTTTCCCTCCCACCTGAGCAGTTTGAAATAGTCACAGCCCACCTGTATGAACCAACCTATGACCTTTTGTTATAATGCGAAGACAAATTCCTGTGTCCAATGAACAATAAGAATGTAGGGACCATTGTACTGTACTGTGTGTAAGTGTATATAAAGACAAGCCGATCTGGGCCAGCTCTCTACTCTCTTCAACGGTTCTCATTGCTGATAATCGGGAGCTGGATATCCAGAAAGGCGCTTGCGATTGTTTCCCCTGGTGCGTAAGTTCTCTGCAACCATATTGTCTCTTATTTTAATGTTATAAGCCATTCTCTCTCTCCTTCCCCCTTAAATGTAATTGTATCTTTATTGTATTTTATGTGTAGTGATTCGGTTAGGTATTTTATGTTATCTTGGTAGTGTATAACTTGTATTGTATTATTCTTTTGCGATTGAACGTTCATTCATTTCCTTAAAAGGCGTTAGACCCTTAGACCGGTATTTGAGTGTTTATTATATTGCTAAGGGGTTCTCAGAGCGTCACATACGCTCATACAGCTTTTAAACTAACAAGGTTACACTGTGTTGCATTTACACCTTATCACTGCACAAGGGTTTACAGTATAAGTACGTTGTTTATGGTATTGTTTTAAAGGTTTAACACCGTGAGCGTCAGCGCCGCTTGTGATCTCCTCGTGGTCCCGAGCGTCCGCTACGCTGCTAGCGTATCATTACGTTAGTCGGCAGCCTATAGCGTGCTTGCCTTTACGCTCTAAGCCGTGAGCGAACGTGCCGCTCGTGCGTCTCGTCCACGGCTAAGTGTTCGTTACGCTACGTGCGTACTCTTACGGTATTCCATACGCCAATTGCGTACTGTGTTCTTTAACCTTTTAGAGTGTTTTATACAAGGTATAGAATAGGCATTGTCAGAGCAAATAAATTTTCTTCACAGACCAACCCATTCCCACCACAGGTGTATCAGTTGCCATGGGAACAACCCACTCATGTTCCACAAGGACCATAGCTCACCTGCGTGCGCTGGTAGTCTGGAACGCAAAAGGCAGCACACTGCGGCTCTTAGTAGTGACATCATCAACCGCAGCCGCTCCCAGCAGCACCCGCCGGAGCGGGTCGCCAAGGAGACATGTAAACACAGTCTCCACAGCGCCAGCACCGTATCCATGAGTACACTGTAGAGAGCAGCTCAGGAGACGTTCACCTACTCAATCAGCAGCAGGGGTGTATAAAAACAGAACAATATAAATTTTAACAAAAAATAATAATGACAATGATACTAACACTGTGCAGGTAGAGACAATATCGATAATTATAGTGCAAAACATCAAATTGCAAAAAGATACAGTAAAATTAATATGCAACATATCTAGTAATTTGTCTCAGGAATTAGAATATGTTTTAATTGATCTTTTCATTGAGGCCACCAGGAGAGATGGTCCCCAGACGAACAATCCATTTGGATTCTTTGATTAATAATAATTTTGCTCTATCACCCCCCCATAATGAAGGGGGAACATGGTCAATTATAAAATGCCTAAATGAGGCCAAAGAATGCCCGGCCTCCGTAAAATGCTTTGCAACAGGTTGGTTGATTTTGTGGCCTAGGGAGGACAAATGAATGGCTGAATGATGTGCAGCCATTCTTTCACTAAATTTACGAGTGGTTTGTCCCACTTAATGTAAATTACAGGGACAAACCACCACATACACCACATAGGAAGAACTACACTAAAGCACATGACGAATATCATACACCTTGTTCACATGTGGGAGCTTAAATAATTTACATGCCACCATATGACTACAGGTGGTACAAGAACTACATCTGTAGCACCCAGGGGGTTTAAAGTACACATTACAGGGCAACTTATTGCCCATTCCTGTAATATCAGGGCGTACCATACGGTCACGTAAATTACTTGAGCTGACTTTGGGCAGAAATTACTTTCTGTTCGATGGACAGTTCTATTTGCAATTACGAGGGTGTGCCATGGGGTCTTCCGTGGCCCCCTCGTATGCAAATATCTTTATGTTTGCACAGGAAGAGAAGATGTTTTTGAATAATCCGATTGCAAAATCGCATATACTTTGGTATACCAGGTATATAGACAATATTTTTTTGCTTTGGACAGGAGGGGTGGATAGGTTTGTGAGCTTGATGGAGGATATCAATTCATGTGATTCTCCCATTAAATTCACGTATGCTTATAGTAACGAGAAAGCTGTATTTTTGGATGTGAACATTTGTTTTCAAAATGGGAGATTTGAAACCACTGTACACCACAAAGTCACAGACAGGAATACTTTTCTTACTGCCTCTAGTCACCATCCAACAGCTCTAAAGAAGGGTTTACCTAGATCACAAATGATGCGCTGTGCGCGCATCATGAGTGATCCTAATAAAATCACAGATGAGTTGGATAATTTGATAGATAAATTCAGAGCTAGAGGGTATGACTATAATACACTTTTGAGACAGAAACAAGTACTTTTGATTCCTCGTAGTGTCTTGTTGAGTGGGTCTAACAAACGTGATGATAAGATTATCCCATGGGTGTCCGAGTTTACTACTGCTAGTCCAGTGATTAAGCAAGCTTCTAAGGCTTTATGGCCTATAGTTAGATCTGACCCGGAGCTACCCTGTTTTTCACAAGTGAGACCAGTGGCGACCTTTAAACGAGGCCGTAATTTACATGACCGTTTGGTACGCCCTGATATTACAGGAATGGGTAATAAGTTGCCCTGTAATGTGTACTTTAAACCCCCTGGGTGCTACAGATGTAGTTCTTGTACCACCTGTAGTCATATGGTGGCATGTAAATCATTTAAGCGCTCACATGTGAACAAGGTGTATGATATTCGTCATGTGCTTTAGTGTAGTTCTTCCTATGTGGTGTATGTGGTGGTTTGTCCCTGTAATTTACATTACGTGGGACAAACCACTCGTATATTTAGTGAAAGAATGGCTGCACATCGTTCAGCCATTCATTTGTCCTCCCTAGGCCGCAAAATCAACCAACCTATTGCAAAGCATTTTACGGAGGCCGGGCATTCTTTGGCCTCATTTAGGCATTTTAGAATTGACCATGTTCCCCCTTCATTACGGGGGGGTGATAGAGCAAAAATTTTATTAATCAAAGAATCCAAATGGATTGTTCGTCTGGGGACCATCTCTCCTGGTGGCCTCAATAAAAAGATCAATTGGAACATGTTATAATTCCTGTGACAAATTACTAGATATGTTGCATATTAATTTTACTGTATCTTTTTGCAATTTGATGTTTTGCACTATAATTATCGATATTGTTTCTACCTGCACAGTGTTATTATCATTGTCATTATTATTTTTTGTTAAGATTTATATTGTTCTGTTTTTATACACCCCTGCTGCTGATTGAGTAGGTGAACGTCTCCTGAGCCGCTCTCTGCAGTGTACTCGTGGATACGGTGCTGGCGCTGTGGAGACTGTGTTTACATGTCTCCTTGGCGACCCGCTCCGGCGGGTGCAGCTGGGAGTGGCTGCGGTTGACGATGTCACTACTAAGAGCCGCAGTGAGCTACCCTTTGCGTTCCAGACTACCAGCGCACGCAGGTGAGCTATGGTCCTTGTGGAACATGAGTGGGTTGTTCCCGTGGCAACCGATACACCTGTGGTGGAAATGGGTTTGTCTGTGAGGCAAATTGATTTGCTCCTAATGATCTGACAAGTGTCAGGTGAGTGTTTGGTGGGGTATATAGGTAAGGTCATTTTATCACTGTTTTGTACTGGTGTGGTCCTGAGGAAGGGGTTGTATCCCCGAAAACTTTCGACCTAATACAAATTTCAACTATATGTAAGTCTCTGGAGTGCCTTTCTTTATTGGACATATATATATATATATATATATATATATATATACATAGTATGTACATATGACAGGTACTGTCATGGAGACGTGTATTCCATTTCCGAGATCAGCAGCTATTTCAGTTGAATTAGCAGCATGAGAGAACCTGGCACCACACTTTACCCAGACCTGCACAGTGCAATATATTCCTGTATTGGCTGTTTGTAAGGGCAATAATTAGTCTTATTAGAGCAGTTTTCCTCATTATTTACACAGCAGAAATAAGAAAATATGATCATAACACAGTTTTAGGGGAGTGTGTGAAGACCATTTGGCTGATCAAGGCTCATTTACTTTAATACTGTGTTTCCCTTTATAGGCATCTATTTGTTTACCAGTGAGCGGAATTCTCCCGCTTCAACAACCGTGTCTGGTAAACAATACAATAAATAACGTTTTCTGATAAACAGCTAAATCAGTGATTTTCAACCTTTTTTCACTCGCGGCACACCAAACAATATTTTAAAATTGCCAAGGCACACCATCCGTTCCCCACAGAAAAAAAACTAAAAACACACATTGGCCCTCACAGTAATAAAAAATCCACACATACATCGGCCTACACAGAAAAAAACAATCACATTGCTCCCCACATAAATCATGTTGCTCCTTACATAAATCCTATTGCTCCCCACATAAATCAATCACATTGCTCCCAACATAAATCTTGTTGCTCCTTACATAAATCCTATTGCTCCCCGCATAAATCAATCACATTGCTCCCCACATAAATCATGTTGCTCAAACATAAATTAATCACATTTCTCCCCACATAAATCCTATTGCTCCCCACATGAATTATTCACATTGTTCCCCCAATAAATCCATAAATCCTATTGCTCCCCACAGGAGAAATTACATAACAAATATTAGCCCCTACCGGTCAGCTGTCGGAGTGGTTTCATAGTGGATTGCTGTGAATACTGAGCAGCGGGCGGTTGGGCAGGTGTGGATGGGAGTGGGCAAGGAAAACAGTGGATGCAGGCGGGAACTGGAAGATGTGTATGCAGGCGGGTGGGCTGGCTGGGTGGTGAGATGCGGTGGTCGTGACCTATGATATCACACCGCCGTGTCATCAAGGCACAGGTCACAGCCGGAGCATGAATGATTCTCTAAGAAGAGCCCGGGCCAACAGTTCACTCTGAAGGTGCAGGAAGCTGCTCTGGCTCCGCGGCACACCTTGCAACTGGTCGCGGCACACTAGTGTGCCACGGCACACTGGTTGAAAAAGCCTGAGCTAAATGGTTCCAATTTTTATTTTGTCATATTCTCGTTTTGTCCATCTGGGCTCAACCGTGTGTATATATATTTTTAGGAAGCAGATATATATATTTTTTTCTAAATAATCATAAAGTGCTTCTGTTATTTGAAAGGGTTTTCAATATAATATACACATTACATATATATTTAGATATATTTAATTGTATCTTTTTCCTTCCCGTCCTGTTTCCACTGTCAGTAGAAGCAACAGAAATACAGTATATCACACAAACTTAAAATGTCTATGAAATTCCATCATAATTTGGTCGTTAAATGTGGTAACCCTGGACCTATTGTCACCTCATCAGAAGCCTCCATACAGTGAACATACAGCTGTAAAATAGCAATCACAGCAAAGAGGAGTGAGGTGATGGAGTGCAGGGATGAGATGACTGACAAGATATGAGTCATACAAGCCTTTACGTCTGTACAGTACATGCTCTTTAGGGAGGCTTTCAGTATGTGTTTTTGCATTGTATAACGTAATATGGCACTTGTTGCATTGCACTGCTAAAGTACATTGGAAGAATCTCATGCTCTGCCTTAAGTGGACTAAGTGTTCCTTATGCTCTATGTATGATATATTCACAGTCAAAATGTCAGTCCCAGGAAGGTCTCAGCCCACAGATCACAAGACACCTTCGGCCGGATTAAGGCTGGTGGGGGACCAGGGCAATGGAGGCTGTGGGGGGCCCCCACTACTAAAATTGCTTGCAAAGCCCCCCCACCCCCCCCACCCCAACACACACACACACGCGCGCGCGCACACACACTCTCTGAATGTCCCTTACAGACAGCAGCAGCAGGGACAGCAAGCCTCAGCAGCTTATGTCAGCAGGTCACTGTCTCGTGGGATTTCTTTGTCCCATGAGACTGACTGTGCATGGAAGAGCTCCTCGGCGGCTGCTGTTACTGAACAGCTGAGCCGCCAGAGGGAGCCTCCTCTGATTCAAAATGGAGTGTGTGGAGGCACAGGAGACAGCCAACCCTCTCTTAACACTTCGTCCTCTGGGACTCCCGGGTTCAGGCACAGTGCGCCTGACAGGCGCTTGTTAGAAAATCGTCAATAGCACCTAATTAGCTCAATTCTAACGCTCTTAAAGTGATCAGTGACCTTCATTAGGATGTACAAAGAGAGAACATTTGAAATCTGATTAAAAAAAAGCTCACTTATTAACCTCAAAGTAAGTAAAGCAAAAAATACTGAAATTTGAAGGTGCAGTATGCCTGAGAGGCCACCTTGGACAAACCTACATATATACGCAAAATATCTACAACCTTTGTAATTTCAAGTCATAAAATGAGCGAAATAAACAACTGATGAAAATAAAAGGAAATATGAACCTTCAAAAGTCGGAGGAGTTGGGCGCAGTGTGCCTGAGAGGCCAGGAAGGTCACTACCGGCCTCCACGCAGGCGGCAGGAAAACTTACTAGGGGGGTTTTGAACAGCACCTAGAGATAGGAAGGTACTAGGAGGGACAGGCCCCTGAGCCCCCTTGGGGCAGAGAGGGGAGCGACAACAGCTTTGCTGCACCTGTCAGGCCAGCTGTGCCTGACTGAGGGTTAATCCCTTAGTTAGATAGCAGTACATCATACTTGCCTACTTTCCTAAGTGTTCCAAATTTTGAGGAGATCCCTCTGACACCTGGAAGAGTAAGGGATCCTCCAGGATCCTGCCGACTTCCATAGTGAAGTCCAGAGGCACTTTAAGGGAGGAGGGGGCCTGTGTGCAGGCTCAAATTGGGCCCCCTCCTCTCCAGCGGTGCAGTAGACTCTGGCATTGTGCCAGAGTCTACCACACATGAGCAGGTCTCCAGAAACATGGCACCCATGCCGCATACCTGGGGACAGCTCTAATGCGCATGTGCAAGTCACCGGAAAATAGCCGCAGTGGCCATTTTCTGAATGATTTCTGCAGCTGCGCAGCTAGAGCCAGGCCAACAAAGAGGTGAGTATCAAAAAATGGGTGCAGAATGTGCGGTGTCAGGGCCCCGCTGGACCCAGGGGCCCGTATGCACTGCACACTTTGCAACCATTATAGATACGCCAGTGGTGAAGTCGACTGTAGTTGCTTGTTGTCTGTAAAATGTGTCATCATGGCCCTTTCAACCAAGGCATAACCTTGCAATCTGAAGCATTATGCTCCAACATTTTGTTATTTGTAAAATCAAATATACTACTTAAGGAAAGCAAAATCAAGGACAAAGAGCTGAGTCTTTGTAAATTATACTACTTGTAATCCATAGCAGTTCCTGATGTGGGGCTGCAGCAAAGTCCACAATGCAATTAGAGGAGCCACACCAACTGACGCCTCAAACACTGCCAAACATTGCCGGACGGGAAAGTGTCTAGGTAGACAGTTATTAGGTCACCACATATGGTCAACATGCATTAGGTCTACAGGGTCAAAAGATCTACATGACAATGATTTAGACTGGGTACACACTAGGCAATATGTTGTCCAATCCCGCAGATCAGACAAACATATCGTGTACACTGTGTAGTGTGTACCATTACCGCATGCTTCCACCTGCTGACATCACGTCATCCCATCGGCTGTGTTGCACGGCCCATGGGACAACCCGGCGCCCGACACCATGCTGCTGAATGCGGCTATTGAATTATATATTGCGCAATCACGCGCTATATTGTTCAGTATGTACAGCTGATTGACATCTTGTTCCATCGGGTGTGATGTTGGCCAACATACACATCGTTCTAGTTTGTACCCAGCCTAACCTTTGGATGAGTGGTGGATTTTACCTATGGGCTGCAGTAAAATCCGCCACCCAGCTCAGTGTCTGTGAGCCAGATGCAGTCCGTGACTTCCTATTGGAAGTCCTCCCTGACAGTCACAGACACACAAGGCAGTCCCATTGGGAGGTGTTTACATCCTCTGGGACTGCCAGACTGGGCTGCGATTAGAAGAGAGCTGGCTTCCTGTAGGAAACTACTCCCTGCCTTTCACGCATCCAAATCTGGCTTCTGTCGGTATAGTCCATAGAAGCTGGGGGTTTGTGTATGTGTAGTCGCACCTCAGTGTCTGCATATATGCAGGTCATGGCACCTGCCAGAACCAGTGTGCAGGTGTCGGGATCCAGGCCTGGCTGTCTCCTCTCCTCTATGGACTGCAGCCCCCTACCAACTGTAAGTAAGAGCCGCCGCTGCTTATGACGTTCTTAGCTTGTGTGTTTCATGCTCTGTTCAGTTACATGCTAGCTGATGTATAAATGCTGGCTGTAAACGACTATATTGTTGTACGATTTAGCATTCAATGATATAGCACGTACACACTGAACATTATCGTTCAACAATAACGATCAGTGACGTCACCGCCGGCATTCCCGGACAAGCAGCTCAGTCTGACATTGGCCCTCATTCTAAGTTGTTCGCTCGCTAGCTGCTTTTAGCAGCCGTGCAAATGCTAAGCCGCCGCCCTCTGGGAGTGTATCTTAGCTTAGCAGAAGTGTGAACGAAAGGATTGCAGAGCGGCTACAAAATAATTTTGTGCAGCTTCAAAGTAGCTCCAGACCTACCCCTAGCATGCGATCACTGCAGACTGTTTAGTTACTGTTTTGACGTCATGAACAAGCCCTGCGTTCGGCCAGCCACGCTTGCATTTCCCAAGGCACGCCTGCGTTTGTATCTGACACACCTGCGTTTTTACACACACTCCCCGAAAACGGTCAGTTACCTCCCAGAAACACCCACTTCCTGTCAATCACTCTGCGGCCAGCAGTGCGACTGAAAAGCGTCGCTAGACTTTGTGTGAAACTGCATCGGCTGTTGTGAAAGTACATCGCGCGCGCACATTGCGCCCCATGCGCATGCGCAGAAGTGCCATTTTTTTGCCTGATCAGTGCGCTGCGAACGAAAGCAGCTAGTGATCAACTCGGAATGACCTCCATTGACGGGTTGAGCTTCATGTCAGTTTAATATTGGTGATCGCTGTACGACGTGTTGGAGCGTGCATCGTTCACCAATAATACCCCCATACACACTGGATGATTTAGGCTAAAAAATAAACGATGACGACATAAATGTTTAGTCTTAATTCAACATTTTTTTTAGTTTTAATTAGAGATGAGCGGGTTCGGTTTCTCGAGATCCGAACCCCCCCGAACTTCACCCATTTTACACGGTTCAGAGGCAGCCTCAGATCTACCCGCCTTGCTCGGTTAAGCCGAGCGCGCCCGAACGTCATCATCCCGCTGTCGTATTCTCGCGAGATTCGTATTCTATATAAGGAGCCGCGATTCGCCACCATTTTCACTTGTGCTTTAGAGATGATAGCGAGAGGACGTGGCTGAGTTCTCTCAGTTTCTGTGTTCACTGTTCAGTGTGCTGCAAATATCTGTGCTCAGTGTGCTGCAAATATCTGTGCTCAGTGTGCTGCAAATATCTACGTTCTCTGCCTGAAAACGCTCCATATCTGTGCTGCATTGTAGGAGGACAGTGCAGAATTTTGCTGACCACCAGTGTATATATATATATATATATATATATATCAGTACGGTACAGTAGTCCATTGCTCTACCTCTGTGTTGTCAAGTATACTATCCATATCTGTGCTGCATTGTAGTTGTGCGCAGTATATAGTAGGAGGACAGTGCAGAATTTTGCTGACCTCCAGTATATATATATAGCAGTACGGTACAGTAGTCCATTGCTCTACCTCTGTGTCGTCAAGTATACTATCCATATCTGTGCTGCATTGTAGTTGTGCGCAGTATATAGTAGGAGGACAGTGCAGAATTTTGCTGACCACCAGTATATATATATATAGCAGTACGGTACAGTAGTCCTTTGCTCTACCTCTGTGTCGTCAAGTATACTATCCATATCTGTGCTGCATTGTAGTTGTGCGCAGTATGTAGTAGGAGGACAGTGCAGAATTTTGCTGACCACCAGTATATATATATATAGCAGTACGGTACAGTAGTCCATTGCTCTACCTCTGTGTCGTCAAGTATACTATCCATATCTGTGCTGCATTGTAGTTGTGCGCAGTATATAGTAGGAGGACAGTGCAGAATTTTGCTGACCACCAGTATATATACATAGCAGTACAGTACAGTAGTCCACTGCTCTACCTCTGTGTCATCAAGTATACTATCCATATCTGTGCTGCATTGTAGTTGTGCGCAGTATATAGTAGGAGGACAGTGCAGAATTTTGCTGACCACCAGTATATATATATAGCAGTACGGTACAGTAGTCCTTTGCTCTACCTCTGTGTCGTCAAGTATACTATCCATATCTGTGCTGCATTGTAGTTGTGCGCAGTATGTAGTAGGAGGACAGTGCAGAATTTTGCTGACCACCAGTATATATATATAGCAGTACGGTACAGTAGTCCATTGCTCTACCTCTGTGTCGTCAAGTATACTATCCATATCTGTGCTGCATTGTAGTTGTGCGCAGTATATAGTAGGAGGACAGTGCAGAATTTTGCTGACCACCAGTATATATACATAGCAGTACAGTACAGTAGTCCACTGCTTTACCTCTGTGTCATCAAGTATACTATCCATATCTGTGCTGCATTGTAGTTGTGCGCAGTATATAGTAGGAGGACAGTGCAGAATTTTGCTGACCACCAGTATATATATATATATATATATATATATATATATATTTATCTCTGCATCATGTGATGTTTGGAGCTAATTTTTTTAAGTGCCATCCTGTCTGACACTGCAGTGCCACTCCTAGATGGGCCAGGTGTTTGTGTCGGCCACTTGGGTCGCTTAGCTTAGCCATCCAGCGACCTTGGTGCACCTCTTTTTTTCTTTGCATCATGTGCTGTTTGGGGACTATTTTTTTAAGTGTCATCCTGTCTGACACTGCAGTGCCACTCCTAGATGGGCCAGGTGTTTGTGCCGGCCACTTGGGTCACTTAGCTTAGCCATCCAGCGACCTTGGTGCACCTCTTTTTTTTCTTTGCTTCATGTGCTGTTTGGGGACTATTTTTTTAAGTGCCATCCTGTCTGACACTGCAGTGCCACTCCTAGATGGGCCAGGTGTTTGTGTCGGCCACTTGGGTCGCTTAGCTTAACCATCCAGCAACCTTGGTGCACCTCTTTTTTTCTTTGCATCATGTGCTGTTTGGGGACTATTTTTTTAAGTGCCATCCTGTCTGACACTGCAGTGCCACTCCTAGATGGGCCAGGTGTTTGTGTCGGCCACTTGGGTCGCTTAGCTTAACCATCCAGCTGTTAGGCGCCGTGGTCCGCGATGTCCTCGCGGCCCGGCGCCTAGCAACTAGGGACGCCGAGCGTGCTAGCCGCCGGGTCCCTAGCAACGCTGGGACGCCGTGCGCGCTGAGCCGCCGGCTCCCTAGCAATGCTGGGACGCCGGGCGCGCTGAGCCGCCTGGACCCTAGCAACGGGGACGCCACGGGCGGACCGCGCTCCCCGTTGCAGGGTCAATCAAGTTAACCACATACACTTGTCTTCTGGTCGTGCAGCAAGGCAGCTGCACGGCATTTATGCTAATCAGGCTCTGAACATCTGATTGGAGGACTCCCTGCTAAATACCTTCTCAGTGCTTCACACAGACGCCGGTAATAGCTTCCTGCATGCTGCTTAGGTTTGCTGAACGTCTGTTCCAGTCCTGCTGTGTCCGGTCATTCCTGTCCTCAGAGTTCCTGAATCTTGGAGTTGTCATCTCATCCCAAGGAGTCTTCTGGTCCTCAATTGCCCGCAATAGTCGCCAGAGGATCTCGTGTGGTTTTCGTGAGTTGCGGCTCTGCCGCGTGCTGCGGCCTAGCCCGCTTCATTTTGTATTCTGTTTCGGAGCATTTGCGGAGGTTTCCGCTTCCACAAGTCCTCTCCGGAACTCGGCGGTGCCGGGTAGGAGAGTGGACAAGTGGGTATTTTGGTTGTCCTTTCCCTGGCGGTTTTCCGCACATATTCTAGTTTTAGGTTAGTCTGTAGCCCCTGGCTTTGTTGTTTAGTTAGAGGGCCCTTTGTTATCACCCTGTTTCGGATTTCTCTTTGTCTCCCATTAAGACCTGAGGGGGCATCGGAGTTGGGCAGACGTAATCCGCCCTCCAAACGCGGCTGCCATGGGCTCAAGCAACCATAGTCTCCAAGAGATTTCTGACAGCACGGGCGAGACAACGGAGTTAGGGCGCCAGGGGCTATTCCCGTTCCCTTTCCCAGCATTACGTTCCACTGCTCAGGTCCTTGCTATAAGATCTCCCCAGACCAGAGTGCTGGAATCATAACATTATTACCGGCCATACCAAAACTTAAAATTAAACGGGGTTTAATTTTTTCTCATTCTGTTTTTGTGAGAGTTTATCGGCCTCATGAATCCGACAGGTTTAGGGCCAAATCCCGGTCAGCTCTTAGTCAACCAGATTCAAGAACTTACTCAGATGGTTCAGGATCTTTCTCTTCAGGTGAGATCGCAGGAAGATCTTTTGCGAGCCTCCCCGAAGGTAGTCCCTGAACCAAAGATGCATTTGCCCGATCGTTTTTTCCGGTGACAGAAAAGATTTTTTTAATTTTAAAGAAGCCTGTAAGCTTTATTTTCGTTTAAGACCTACATCCTCTGGTACCGAATCTCAGCGGGTTGGGATTATTATTTCTTTACTCCAGGGGGATCCTCAGACCTGGGCATTTGGTTTAAAAGCTGAGGATCCTGCGTTGTTATCTGTAGACGCCTTTTTTAAGTCATTAGGGCTCTTGTATGATGACCCAGATAGAGAGGCGTCCGCTGAGAGTCATCTGCGCGCTCTCAAACAAGGTAGAAATCCAGCGGAGGTTTATTGTACCGAGTTTCGCCGTTGGTCGAACGACTGTGGCTGGAATGACCCGGCCCTGCGCAGTCAGTTTCGCCTCGGTTTATCTGAATTTATTAAAGACAGTCTCCTCCAGTACCCCGCTCCTGAGACTCTCGATAAACTCATGGAGCTTGCTATAAAGATTGATCGTCGTCTCCGAGAGCGGAGGGCTGAAAGAGGAACAACTGTAAGGTCTAGTCCTTGTGTTTATACCTTCCCAGAGGACGTCGAGGAGCCCATGCAGATAGGTCTCTCCCGGCTGTCTCCTGAGGAAAGAACCAGAAGACAAAAATCCGGTCTTTGTTTGTACTGTGGGGATAAGGGACATTTTGCTCGTAAATGCCCGAACAAGTCGGGAAACGCTCTGACCAGGTGAATGGTGAGGGGGTTCACTTAGGTCTGCAGCTTATCTCCTCTAACAACTCTCTATTAGTCCCTGTTTAGGTTTCCTTTGGCAGCCTCAGTTCTTTGGTGTCGGCTTTTGTCGACAGTGGAGCTGCAGGAAACTTTATGGATTTAACTTGGGCTAAGGCCTTAGGCATTCCACATTTACCGTTAGATAGATGTATCACCATGCACGGCTTAGATGGGGGTCCGCTTTCCAATGGGGTAATTACTCACCGTACACCTCCAGTAATACTTACAGTAGGAGCCTTACATTCTGAAGATATTGAATTCTACCTTACACATTGCCCGGCAGTTCCTGTTGTTTTGGGTCACCCTTGGCTTGCCTTTCATAATCCCACCATTGATTGGCGGTCCGGGGAGATTTCCCAATGGGGTACTTTTTGTGTTAAAGAAGAATGTATTTCGTATCCAGTCAGAGTTGCAGCAGTCGTCCCAGAGCTCATTCCTGTGGAATACCAGGAGTTTGCCGATGTCTTCTCCAAAGGCAATGCGGACATTCTGCCTCCCCATCGGCCCTATGATTGTGCAATTGAGCTAGTTCCAGGTGCCACTTTGCCTAAGGGGAGATTATATGCCTTGTCCGGGCCAGAAACAACGGCCATGAATAATTATATTCAGGAAAGCCTAAAGAATGGATTTATTAGACCATCGAAATCTCCTTTAAGTGCTGGTTTTTTCTTTGTGGAGAAAAAAGATGGCTCGCTTAGACCATGCATTGATTTTAGGGCTCTGAATAAGATCTCCGTTAAAAACACCTATCCTTTGCCGTTAATTTCTGTGCTTTTTGATCAGTTACGTTCCGCCGTGATTTTTTCTAAAATTGACCTTAGGGGAGCTTACAACCTCATCCGAATTAAATCTGGGGATGAGTGGAAGACGGCTTTCAGCACTCAGTTGGGTCACTTTGAATACCTGGTGATGCCGTTCGGCCTGTCAAATGCTCCGGCAGTTTTTCAAGACCTCATTAACGATGTTCTCCGTGACTTCCTAGGGAAATTCGTGGTCGTTTATTTAGATGACATCTTGATTTATTCTGAATCGATGGAACAACATGTTACCCAGGTGCGTCTGGTTCTTCAAAAGTTACGTGAGAATCATTTATATGCCAAGCTGGAGAAGTGTGATTTTCACATCACAGAAGTATCTTTTTTAGGGTACATAATTTCTCCCCAGGGATTTTCCATGGAACCGAAGAAGCTCCAGGCCATCCTTAATTGGGCGCAACCCACTAATTTAAAAGCAATTCAGCGCTTTTTAGGGTATGCAAATTATTATAGGCGGTTCATTCATTCTTTTTCTGACCTGGTTGCTCCCATAGTAGCTCTGACTAAAAAAGGAGCGGATCCTTCCAATTGGTCGCATGAAGCTGAGTTGTCTTTCCAGGCCTTGAAACAAGCCTTTGTCTCGGCTCCTGTCCTCAGACATCCTAATCCAGAATTGCCCTTTATTGTGGAGGTTGATGCCCCAGAGGTTGGAGTGGGGGCTGTCCTTTCTCAAGAAGATCCGGAGTCTCTGGAGTTACATCCTTGTGCCTTTTTGTCCAGGAAATTCTCCTCCGCTGAATCCAACTATGACGTTGGTAATCGGGAGTTACTGGCAGTAAAATGGGCTTTCGAGGAATGGAAGCATTGGCTGGAGGGAGCTAGACATACTATTTCGGTTTTAACTGACCATAAGAACCTGCAATATATTGAATCCGCTAAACGGCTTAATACTCGGCAGGCACGTTGGGCATTATTTTTTACTCGTTTCAGGTTTATCATCACTTTCAGGCCTGGTTCCAAGTATACGAAAGCTGATGCCCTGTCACGTAGCTTTCTTCCGGTTCACAATAGCAATCCTGTTGTTACCCCCATAGTTCCATCTTCGGTCATCCGGGCAGGCCTCACACAGGATTTATTTACCCAGTTAAACCAGCTTCAACACCAAGCTCCTAGACTTACTCCTGCTGGTCGTCTTTATGTCCCTGAATTTTTGAGAGCCACTGTTTTAACTGAGTTTCATGACAACAAAGTCTCAGGGCATCCGGGTATCACTAAGACCTTGGAGTTAGTCTCTCGCTCAGTGTGGTGGCCTAGTCTTTCTAAAGACGTTAAGGAATTCGTCCATTCCTTGTCAGGTTTGTGCACAGCATAAGGTTCCTCGTTCGTTGCCTATCGGGCAACTCATGCCTTTAACTGTTCCTCTCAGGCCATGGTCTCATATCTCCATGGATTTCGTGGTTGACCTTCCCCTTTCAGCCGGATTCCGAGTCATTTGGGTGGTAGTGGACCATTTTAGTAAAATGGCTCATTTTATTGCTCTTCCCCGATTGCCTTCTGCTCAAGGGTTGGCAGTTTTGTTCCTCCGTCATGTGTTCAGGCTTCATGGTTTGCCCACTGATATTGTTTCTGATCGGGGTCCACAATTCATCGCACAATTCTGGAAACGTTTTTGTGCCTCATTGAAGATGAAACTGTCTTTAACATCTGGCTATCACCCACAGTCTAACGGGCAAACCGAACGAGTCAACCAGTCATTAAAACAATATTTACGTTTGTATTCAGCCAAACTCCGGAATGATTGGTCCGAGTTTCTCCCTTTGGCTGAATTTGCTTATAATAACTCTAGTCATTCCTCCACCAAAGAGTCTCCATTCTTTTCAGTTTTTGGTTTTCACCCCAGAGCCAATTCTTTTTTTCATCATTCTCCAGTCTCCTCGCTGACCATCTCAGAGCAATTTGGAGAAAAAAACACCTTGCTCTCAGAAAAGCGGCCTTCCGAGAGAAGAAATTTTCTGACAGGCTCCGACGTCCTTGCACTTTTAAGGTGGGAGAAAAGGTGTGGTTGTCTACTCGCAACATCAAGCTTCGACAATCCTCGGCTAGACTGGGACCCAAATTTATTGGACCGTTTCTTATTATTAAGAAGGTCAACCCAGTTGCCTTTCGGCTACGTTTACCAAGATCTCTCAGAATTGGAAATACTTTTCACTGTTCCCTGTTGAAACAATATGTTTCTTCCAGTAGATTTCCTCGGAGGATCTCTCAGGGTAGATCTCCAGTGGATGTGCAGGGACAACAGGAGTTCTTGGTAGAGAAAGTTCTTGATTCTAGAATGTCCCGGGGTCGGCTTTATTTTTTGGTTCACTGGAAAGGCTATGGTCCGGAGGAAAGGTCTTGGGTCCTGGATAAGGATCTTCATGCCCCTAAACAAAAGAGAGCATTTTTTCTGGAATTTCCTCAGAAACCTGGCTTTAGGGGTTCGTTGACCCCTCCTCAAGGGGGGGGTACTGTTAGGCGCCGTGGTCCGCGATTTCCTCGCGGCCCGGCGCCTAGCAACTAGGGACGCCGAGCGTGCTAGCCGCCGGGTCCCTAGCAACGCTGGGACACCGTGCGCGCTGAGCCGCCGGCTCCCTGGCAACGCTGGGACGCCGGGCGCGCTGAGCCGCCTGGACCTTAGCAACGGGGACGCCACGGGCGGACCGCGCTCCCCATTGCAGGGTCAATCAAGTTAACCACATACACTTGTCTTCTGGTCGTGCAGCAAGGCAGCTGCACGGCATTTATGCTAATCAAGCTCTGAACATCTGATTGGAGGACTCCCTGCTAAATACCTTCTCAGTGCTTCGCACAGATGCCGGTAATAGCTTCCTGCATGCTGCTTAGGTTTGCTGAACGTCTGTTCCAGTCCTGCTGTGTCCGGTCATTCCTGTCCTCAGAGTTCCTGAATCTTGGAGTTGTCATCTCATCCCAAGGAGTCTTCTGGTCCTCAATTGCCCGCAATAGTCGCCAGAGGATCTCGTGTGGTTTTCGTGAGTTGCGGCTCTGCCGCGTGCTGCGGCCTAGCCCGCTTCATTTTGTATTCTGTTTCGGAGCATTTGCAGAGGTTTCCGCTTCCACAAGTCCTCTCCGGAACTCGGCGGTGCCGGGTAGGAGAGTGGACAAGTGGGTATTTTGGTTGTCCTATTCCCTGGCGGTTTTCCGCACATATTCTAGTTTTAGGTTAGTCTGTAGCCCCTGGCTTTGTTGTTTAGTTAGAGGGCCCTTTGTTATCACCCTGTCTCGGATTTCTCTTTGTCTCCCATTAAGACCTCAGGGGGCATCGGAGTTGGGCAGACGTAATCCGCCCTTCAAACGCGGCTGCCATGGGCTCAAGCAACCATAGTCTCTCAAGAGATTTCTGACAGCACGGGCGAGACAACGGAGTTAGGGCGCCAGGGGCTATTCCCGTTCCCTTTCCCAGCATTACGTTCCAGTGCTCAGGTCCTTGCTATAAGATCTCCCCAGACCAGAGTGCTGGAATCATAACACCAGCGACCTTGGTGCACCTCTTTTTTTCTTTGCATCATGTGCTGTTTGGGGACTATTTTTTTAAGTGCCATCCTGTCTGACACTGCAGTGCCACTCCTAGATGGGCCAGGTGTTTTTGCCGCCCACTTGGGTCGCTTAGCTTAGTCATCCAGCGACCTCGGTGCAAATTTTAGGACTAAAAATAATATTGTGAGGTGTGAGTTGTTCAGAATCGACTGGAAATGAGTGGAAATTATGGTTATTGAGGTTAATAATACTATGGGATCAAAATTACCTCCCAAATTCTATGATTTAAGCTGTTTTTGAGGGGTTTTTGCCAAAATGCGTCCGAATCCAAGACAGCCGCGGAACCGAATCCAAAACCAAACACAAACACAAAACCTGAAAAATGTCCAGTGCATATCTCTAGTTTTAATGTATATTCTATGTTTCTGTTAAACTTTTTTTTTTTCTTATTAAATGCATAGTTTGTTGCATACAGTATTTACATTTACAATTTTCTTGTTCAGAAATTTTTATAAAACAAATACATTTTATGTTCAGTCAATCTAAGTAGCCGGATGATTTACATGCTGGTGATAAAAATGCCTTGTGCTGTCATTTTACTAGAGTAAATGTGTTATTATTAATTAACAAGACATTTCACATTTATGAAGTTAATCAGTGGTAACATAGAGAGTCAGACACAAAGGTTTGGCATGCTGGCTCCACAGTCCTGAGCACCACTCTGAGTATACGCATTTGTTCCGTACACAGTTCTGTTGAACAATGTATGCCAATTCTACTTTGTACCAGCCTCAGTATAACTTATATCCCATTCACACTGCCAATGCCGAGTCCCACCCGGGAATTGGAAACGGGTCCTTCCCGGGTGGGATCCGGAATTGGCAGCTGCTGCAGGCTTCCCCGACCCAACAATATGCCGGGCGGGTTGCCATAGCCGGAGCCGGTGGCGGAGGCGGCGCTGGGAGATGAGATCATCTCCGCGCCACCTCTCCCTGCTGTAGTAAACGGGTCCCGGGACGCATCGACCCGGGAGCCCGTTTACGCAGCCACTGACCCGATATTCAACCCGGGTATAACACTGCTTTATTCCCGGGTTGAAATGCCAGGTCAGGCGACCCACAATTACGGCTATGCCCCTTTCACACCGCACGCCGACCCGGTAATATGCCGGGTCGATACCGGGTTATTTGTGCGGTGTGAAAGAGGTATAACAGAGTGGAGTATATTTGCTGAATTCAGCAGGAAGAAGCCTAAAAAATACAATATATGTGGAATTCAAATTAGATTTTGTTTTCTATACAATGTCCTTTAATATAACACTTTAGGACCAACAGGATCTATTTATATAATGTAATATTTTTATTATCTCCGTAACTGGACTTAACATTAGGTACCATCAGGCTGTTGCTTAGGGACAGCAGTCAATGAGACACATATCTTTTATTATGTTTTACCATCTTTCTTCCTCTTCCACATCAGCTAATAATAAAAAGACTGAGGTTATAAGAAATCCATGGATGGTAGGTCTGTGCTGAAGGAATGTAAAAAAAAAAAATTGGGCTGATGGTGGCTTACTGGTAGGGCTGCTGAGAAGGGGCACAGGTACAGAGGGCATGTGGCCCAATCCAGGTGTGGCCCACTGCCTCATAAAACAAAATGGGGACCACACAGAGAGTGCCAGTGGCTGCACAGATGACTATGGGGGTCATTCCGAGTTGTTCGCTCGCTAGCTGCTTTTAGCAGCATTGCACACGCTAGGCCGCCGCCCTCTGGGAGTGTATCTTAGCTTAGCAGAATTGCGAACGAAAGATTAGCAGAATTGCGAATAGAAATTTCTTAGCAGTTTCTGAGTAGCTCCAGACCTACTCACAGCTCAGGCCGTTTCGTTCCTGGTTTGACGTCACACACACGCCCAGCGTTCTGCCAGCCACTCCCCCGTTTCTCCAGACACTCCCGCGTTTTTCCCTGACACGCCTGCGCTTTTCCGCACACTCCCAGAAAACGGCCCGTTTCCACCCAGAAACACCCACTTCCTGTCAATCACACTCCGATCACTTCAACAATGAAAAATCTTCGTTCGGACGTGAGTAAATCTACTAAGTTTTGTGTTAAAATACTAACCGCATGCGCACTGCGTACCATGCGCATGCGCATTTTTGCCTTAATCGCTCCGTTGCGAAAATAGGCAACGAGCGAACAACTCGGAATGACCCCCTATGTCTCTCTTGGCAGTTGACCCATGCCAGACCCCTCCAATAAGCCAGAGTTCGGGTAATTAGTAACCGCCCCCCTCCCCCCTTTCAGCACCCCTGATTAAAGGAAGAAAATCACAACCAAGGGTAAAGCCACTATACTCTGTTCAGTGATAAAAATGGCAACAAGTACAGTTCTGTGTAACAAATGTGTGACTAGACAGTGTGAAGTTTAGCTCACCGCAGGTTGTTGGCTTACAGACTTCCAACAGGTATATCATTAAGACTTAACTGAGATGTTCCAGGGGAAAAAACAAAACATTCCAAAAGCAAAACGTATTTTCGAGTGATTTCTATGTTATTGTGCAGGAGGAATATTAGCTGTGAGAAATAAACCCTGTTGGGATTTTTATTTGCATAATGTTTCCAGCGTTGGAAGCAAAATAGGTGGCAGCTCTTGGCAAGAGTGCTCATTATGGGTACAGTTTAATGAATATGTAGACTATGTAACAAATGATGGTAATCACGTAGTTGAAAAGTGTTCTCTATCTAGAAAAGTGCTACTTTCCCCACTTTTTGGATGTCTTTTTAATTTAAACTGTTGTCAGAAAACAAAATGTACACTATTATTTTCTGTACTAAATACAAAATACTTGTTACAGAGTTTGGAGAAAATGTGATTCAGTTTGTCACAATGATTCCTGTGTTACCAGAAGATGAAGTTACATTGGAAACTTGTCAAGTAATGAGTGATTATTACAGATCCCTGGTGGTCAGGCACCCCCACAGTTTAACATGGCTCAACTTGTATCGGGCAACAAATTCCATGCCATGCACCAACGTGCCAAGCTATACAAGGAATAGGGACACTTCTCTGAAACTATGTATTCTCACTTTGTAACTACATTCCTATGATGAATGATTTTGAATGACAGATGCAGTAAAACTTATCAATTATAAGTAGAATCTGCTTAGTTTCAATGGGCAAAACCCCCACTTCTAAAAACCCCCACTTTAGTAAATACTGTATACCCCAAAGTTCCTTTAGAGGCTCAGGTCTAGTTATTTGTTCCCATTCTCTTAGGTACTATTTCATGCTGATTTGCATCAAAAATAGCTTTCCCTCCTTTGCTATCCCCCCCCAACACTATACTATGCAACTTGGTTCTGTCTTGTTCATTCTGTAATTGCGTTGCCATAACATCTATGATGTTGTTTGCTCTAATCCAATTGTATAGCACAATGGATCCCTTGTGGTACCTTACATATAAAAAACTGATAATCCTAGTCAAAACCATGTCCATTCAGTGGTGGATCTAATGGGGGGGGGGGGGGGAGAGAATGATCAGGGTGATTGCCGTCTATAACACACACCCATTTTTCTGACAGAGTATAGCGGCCCATGCCACGGACCCTAGAGGAAAGAACAGTTGTGAAGGAAGCCGTCAGTAACTTGCAGCCAGCGGCTATAGTCAACTAGGTCCTTGGCAAAGGCGGCACTACACCGCTTAGAAAATTTGTGTGTTTTACGGGAAGCAATCACCCTTATCACCAGCGGCGGCTCAGGAGGTGGAGCTGTAGCACAGTTCAAAATTCAAATAGAGGAACCACACCAACTTCCACCCCAAACACTGCCAAACATTAATGGCCGGGACTCACTGGCAGTTGGTGTGACTCACACTATTTGAATTTTGACTGTGCTGCAGCTACACCTCTGGAACCGCAATGGCTTATCAGCCACCCCCCCCTCCCTCCTTGGACCCACCACTGTGTCCATTTATATATATATATATATATATATCTTCTAGTTTAGGCAATGCACATTGATGGTGGTACTGTAAAGGTGTTTTTACATGGCAGTCGACTGATATGTATTGCGCCAATCAGTTGCGTCTATTGATGACATCAGTGTTGCCTCTTAAGCATACGATCTTTAGCAAGACAGTGCTCCATACTAGAAAGTTAGAAAGTTCAGGTTCCAGTAACATGAGAAGAAATTAAACTTAATACTTCGGTCTCATCAGTCCCCTATTCTCCATTCATTCGAGCATCTATGAGATGAGCTGGAATACTGTTGGGTGTTTTAGGCATGATGGAGTCCGTGTGAAAATATTGGGCCCCATTCACCCTGAAAATATGGCTCATGCCCAGAATATATATGGTCCAGTGATATGGACAGAGGTGGGTGGGTACAGTTGTCGACTTACTGCACCCTTGGTTTCAAAAAACAAGCACACAAGTATGACTTTTCACCTTGATGGGCTGATCACAGCATCTCGCCACCTGCATGGGAAAAGATCAAAACAGGCCTCCGTCTCAGCTAGACATCACATGAGCCCTACACCTGACCCCTTAGTTTGGATCACAACTACCGGCTATGTGTAAGTACTACTGCTGTACCTATGCTAACATTTAAATACAAAGCAAATCACTAATACAATGCAACAATATAATACAATAATATGCAGACACCTTACCAACAGTCTACCAGCAGCCAACCATTAATGAGGGAATGACTGCTGGTAGAATTATAAACAATATATCCTGGTGCAATGGGCCTAGAGAATGGCACAGAATGTACTCAGTGTCTGTACACAAGACTGTGAAGTGGAAGTGGGCAGATTAAATAGAGATCACTTGTGTTAAAATAATTATCCAATGTAAAAATGTGTAAAATAACATCAATAGTATCTTCTAAGTAGTAAACATATACAGTAACGTCAAGAATAGCACTACGTTCTCTTATATTAATTGGGACTGAAGTCTCTACATACAGTAACATCTACTGCTGACATCCAGGTAGAGGGTGGTTTCTTCTCCTAGCAGAAAGACTCCACTGATCTTGTGTTCCATATTAGTTTTTGTGTAAACCCCAATATTTAAATGAAATACTGTGACTGCATTCCAGATTGGAGTCCTCAATGGAGTGGAGGCCTTAGCAGACTTTACTATTAATCATAGCTCCCAAGATAAAGAGGATAACTGGCACAGTAAGGAGTTCATTCATCCTCAGAGGTAAACTGCAGACAGGGGGCATCTGAAGAAGCATAATACATCCTTGTGCATTGTAAAATAATTATTCTTGCAAAACATCCCTGTTTGTGTTGCTAAAGGATATGTACTGTATTTGTGATCAGCCTTTTGCTGCCATAAAACAACTCTGGGGCAAATGTATTAAGCCTGGAGAAAGGATAAAGCAGTGAGAAAGCAACGATAAGAGCAAGGTGATAACGCACCCGCCAGTCAGCAACTAAAAGGGGTACACATGGAGAGATCTGCGCTTAAATTCTAAGCAGTCTGACTAGTTTGCTTAGAAGTTAAACACAGAGCTCTCCGTGTGTACCCCCTACAGCGATAGTGACGCTTGGTCCTGTGCTAGATCGGCCTGCATGATCACAATAGAGCAGGTCGCTCATTTCACCGCTGGGTGAAATGACCGCCCCCCCCTTGCTCAGCACACATCGCGCTGTGTGCTGAGCGGGGGAGAGATGTGTGCTGAGCGGTCTGTGATAGATCGCTCAGCACACATCTCTGCCCGTGTGTACGGGGCTAAACTGTCATTTTTCAAATCTGTAATGATTATCTGGTGCGTCATCACCTTGCGCTTATCACTTCTTTGTCCCTTCTCCAAGTTAATACATCTGCCCCTCTCCTATTTGTTATGTCGTACATTTGAAGCTGTTTTTTTTTTTTTTCATTTTGATTTCAAGCTACTGACAAGAAAATAAACTTGTGTTCATTTTAACAAGCCTTCACACTCTCAGAGCCTCTCCAGTTATATGTGGCGTCAGAAGAGGGACGCTAAACTGGTTCTTGATAAAAGAAACCCTGCTTTAAGAACACAAGTATGCCTACTTTAAAACAGTTTTTGGAAAGCCATCCCCCTGTATAGAAATTTGTAGAGCAATTCCAGATTTTCACAGCTTAGAGAATCATCAAAGTATGTAACAAGGAGGTTTATTTACTCCTGAAGGTTTATTTGCTATTTGATTGCTTGTAAAAGCTGCTGCTTCTTGCCATGTCGAAGACCAACATTTAAAAAGGCAATGCTTTCAATAGCAAAACACATTGCCCTTTTAAATACCAAGGCGGTAATTCCAAGTTGATCGCAGCAGGATTTTTGATAGCAACTGGGCAAAACCATGTGCACTGCAGGGGAGGCAGATATAACATGTGCAGAAAGAGTTAGATTTGGGTGGGTTATATTGTTTCTGTGCAGGGTAAATACTGGCTGCTTTATTTTTACACTGCAAATTAGATTGCAGATTGAACACACCACACCCAAATCTAACTCTCTATGCACATGTTATATCTGCCTCCCCTGCAGTGCACATGGTTTTGCCCAGTTGCTATCAAAAATCCTGCTGCGATCAACTTGGAATTACCCCCCAAGTATAAACGTGCCAGGAAGCTGCGGCTTTAACAAGCTATGGCTTAGTAAATAAACTCCAAGGAGCAAACTTATTTTTCCCTAGTTACAGTTATACAGTGATACAGTGGCGTAACTAAAAAAGGGTGTGTGGCCTTGCTGAAATGGGTGTGGCTTTGCATAAAGGGGCGTTGCATTGCAGGAAAAGACTACCTTATACCCGGGTGTGGTTCGTTTTATCGACAGTGTCTAGGTCGACAATGTTTAGGTAGTCCACTATAGGTGGACAGTCACTAGGTCGACATGGATGGAAGGTCGACAGGGTTTCTAGGTCGACATGTGCTAGGTCGACAGGTCTAAAGGTCGACATGAGGATTTTTTTTGTGTGTGTCGTTTTCTTCGTAAAGTGACCGGGATCCCAAATTAGTGCACCGCGTCCCCTCGCATGGCTCGCTTCGCTCGCCATGCTTCGGGCATGGTGCCTTCGCTCCGCTACCGCTTCGCTCGGCACACTTTACCGTTCCAATCGTAGTCCACGTGGATCGTTAAGTATGAAAAAATAAAAAAATAAAAAAAAATTGAAAAACTCATGTCGACCTTTAGACCTGTCGACCTAGCACATGTCGACCTAGAAACCCTGTCGACCTTCCATCCATGTCGACCTAGTGACTGTCGACCTATAGTGGTCGACCTAAACATTGTCGACCTAGACACTGTCGATCTTCAGACCGGATCCCCTTATACCCAAGTTTTGCAACCTGCACGCCAAGACGTTAGCCACCACAGGAAAACAAATAATCCTGATTCATGCCCCTTACATTATTTGTCATTTTTCCTCCTTATAGTAATGCCCAGTATACATTATGCCACATACTGCAATGGCCCTTAGACATTATGCCACACACAATAATGGCCATGACACAATATGCCACACACCGCAATGCCTGTGACACATTATGCCATGCATCGCAATGCCCGTTATACATTATGCTACACACTGCAATGCCCCTGATACATTATAGCACATACAATGCCTGTGACACATTATGACACACACCGCAATGTCCGTGATACATTATGTCACACACTGCAATGCCCCTGAGACATTATTCCACATACCACAATGCCCGTGATATAGTATACCACACACCGTAATGCCTGGGACACATTATGACACACACAACAATGTCCGTGATACATTATGCCACACACCGCAATGCCCATTACACATTAAGCCCTACAGTAAGGCTTCTAATTACTTTTAAATTACCTGCTCGTTGCCAGGGGTTTCATGCTCTTGGTTCTATGCACGGTGCCAGGGGTTTCCATGCTCAGGGCATCATGCTCATTGCCAGGGGTTTCATGCGCTAGGTGTTATGATTGTTGCCAGAGGTATCATGTGCTGGGTTTCAAGCTTGTTTCCAGGTGGTAATATTCGTTGCCAGGGGTTTCATGCACTGGGTGTCATGCTCGTTGCTAGGGGGTAATGCTTGTTGCCAGGGATTTCATGAGCTGGGTGTTGTGCTTGTTACCAGGGGGTAATGCTTGTTGCTAGGGCTGTGCTCCCAGTGCCACATATGCCCCCAGTGCCAGAAAAAAATATGCTCCCATAGTGTCAGAAACACATATGACCCCAGTGCCAAATATGCCCCCCCAGTGCCAGATACACATATGCCCCCAGGGCACCATATGCCCCCCCAGTGCCAGTTACACATATACCCCCAGTGCCAAATATGCCCCCCAGTGCCAGTTACACACCCTGCAGGTCCGCGAGCTCTTATTGGCTCACGAACCGGCAGTTTATTTAACAGACATGACGCCGCCGGAGACCCAGGATGGACACACAGGAGAGACAAGCGTTGCAGGGACGTGCAGTCAGGGGAGGCAGTGCCTCCCCTGTCATTAATGATTAAAATAATACAAAGAAGATACTTATGACACATATTCTGTGTCATAAATATCTCCTTTATATTAAACTAATCATTACTCCTCTGTATGTGTTTGGGATGCACCGATCGTGGTGCATCCCGTTGTCAATGGGGAAAGGTATGGGAGTGGGGGTGCGGGCGTGGGCGGGGCCAAGCCATGGGCAGTAATAGGCCATTAATAATGCATGGGAAAGCGGCATCATTAGAGGTGCCGCTTTCATACAGGGACGTGCTTTCAACACATGAAAGCACGCCCCTGTCAGTGAGGCCACAGTGATTGGCCAGCAGATCCGTCACTGGATCCGCTGTCATCACTGTGTGGGCGTCGGTGGTGGTGGGATGCGGTGGAGGTGCGGGCGGCGGGATGCGATAGTATACCTGTATTCTGCAGAGTTTGGCAGCGGAGCGGTACCAGTTTCAAAAATGACGCCTCAGCATCAATTTTGAAATTCAAGATGGCCGCCGTGAGCCAATCACGGCTCGATGCGTCATTGCGGCTCGATGCGTCATCGCCCTGCTCCCTCCAGCTGACTTATATAAGTCAGCGCGAGGCAGCGGCGTCCGATGGCGGAGGAGGAGCAGTAAAGAGCTCCTGAAGAAAGAAGATGCCGGAAGTCCTGAAAGGGCGGCGACTATGTAAAAGAGCTTATCAGCCGCCGCCCACCAGGTGAAGACGCTGGAAGCCCTGGAGAGGCGGCGGCCATGCAAAATAGCTTAAAGGCCGCCGCCCACCAGGTGAAGACGCCGGAAGCCCTGGGAAGGCAGCGGACATGCAAAAGAGCTTAAAGGCCGCTGCCCCCCAGGTGAAGACCCTGTCTAATAAAACTTTTTTTTTTGAGACTGTGCTGTGTTTTATTTTAATATTTTCTTTACAGGTGGACTACAGGTGCCAGCAGGCCCTTTATGTCTGGGCATGCTGGTACTTGTGGTTTCTCCAAGTGCCAGCATGTTGGGACCTGTAGGCCACCTGTAAAGAACAATATTAACATACAATGAACCGCGCACACAACGCCACCAGGGGTGCGGGGCATAGCACTGGGCTATCAGCGCAGTGCTGGTTGTTGCTCGGGAGGGGGGACTCCATTTTTATTTTTTGGGTCCCCACTATGGCATGGGGACCCCACACTGAGTGTCTCCCTTACTATGGCATTACTCCCCCTGGCTGGTTCTGCCTGGTGCTGGTTTTAGTGATGTGTGGAGGACTACACTTTTTTTTCCCCTCTATGGGGATGGGGGGGAGGGATGTTAGCTGCCAGTGCCTCCCCAGCCACTGACTTCACCGCACGTCGCTGGCGCGTTGTGCCCTCTGGCTCCTTCCCAAAACTCACAGCAACAATCAGTGGCGGCAGTGCCCCTGCAGCCCTGCGCCTCCAAGCCACCGCAGTGGCTACGGGGGCAGTAGTTGAGTGATACTACTCTATAATTTAATTGTACAAATTATGTAAGTGTAACTGTTTGGCATTTAGCACCAGTAGTGGCCACTTGGGGGAGACTCTTACCACATTGGTTACTGCTTATGGAGAGGGACAAACAGCATACAGTCCCCATGTAAATTTAGTAACCAGAACCTGGACTGGGCTGGTTACACATTAACAGGGAAACTTGCAATGTCACCTGTCAAAATGTTAGCAAGCGCCAACCTGGTCAGCTTGGGGCTAAATTGGGCTGCAGAGCAATGCAAGCATCATAAAAGTAGCCCCTTGCTGAATGACCTTTTTTGGGGGCAGCACGGATGGTATAATGGTTAGCATTACTGCCTCACAGCACTGAGGTCATGGGTTCAATTCCCACCATGGCCCTAACTCTGTGGAGTTTGTATATTCTCCCCGTACTTGGGTGGGTTTCCTCCGGGTACTCCGATTTCCTCCCAAACTCCAAAAATATACTGGTAGGTTAATTGGCTCCGAACAAAATTAACACTAGTGTGAATGTGTGTGTGCATGTACAGTACATGTAATAGGGAATATAGATTGTAAGCTCCAATGGGGCAGGGACTGATGTGAATGGACAATTATTCCCCGTAAAGCGTTGAGGAATATGTGTGCAATATAAAAATAACAGGTAAATAATAAATAAATAGCCTTGTGCAAACAAGGCTGGATACTACAGTAGCTCATCTTATGACAGGTGACCCCCATACTTCATTCATACAGTAATTAATTTATTATTTTACAGTGTGGCCTGGTAAACTGTAGTCTAGTGATGGTACCAATTTTCCAGAGGAGCTGCATAATATTGGTCATCCTACAACCAGTAGCCAGCGTAGCTATTAATTTAGGAGTGGTGCACCTCATACTTACCTACTTTGTAAATCTTCCCCCCAGGAAAAGAAGAGAGGACAAGCCCATAGCGGATGAAATTAGCAAAATGCTGCATATAATGCTTCACAGAACTGCATCATATTGCACCCCCTCCTCCCACCCCAATGCACCATGGTTACCAGAAATACTTTATCCATTCTTCCTACTGCATTACTCTTCCGGGAACTTGGACCCCCGAACAATCTGGAGTCTCTTGCGGGATTCGGGAGAGTGGGTAGTAATAGCACACACAGCCAATTTCTTCTTTTTTTTTCTTTTCATTTTCAGTGTGGAACTTGATACAATTAATTCTTTTTTTTTTATGGTGAGCTATACAGCTTTGTCAATGGGAAATCAAAACATTTGTAATGTGTTTCCACAAAGAGACACAGGGCGTTGCAGTAAGCTAACATGATGTATCGGGTGCCTTGTTAACACTTGCAACATCTGTACTACCCCCTGATCAGCTGAAAGCTCCTGATCAGCTTGATGTCAAGGAAAGTGATCTCCAGGAAAAGCTGATAAAGACACAAGTGGATTAGCAGTATGCAGTATGCTAAGGCGAAGAGCTGCAGCTTAATATAGCATCTGTTAATTGTGTTAGCAGCGTTGGTAGAAAGACGTCACTCCTGCATTTGCAGGGGTCTATATAAAGATAACTGCCATCCACCAATTGAAAGGTCTTCTGGATTCCAGTGCAGACAACTTACTAGTCCAAACTGTCATCTTAAACTCTCTGCAAGTTAAATACCAGATGTGCATATCTTTGGAGCTGGGGCATTTTAACAGAAGAGGGGGCCCCCTATTCAGACATCGGGTGGGCCCCCTCCTCTGCACGGTGCAGTAGTCTCCGGCATCATGACGGAGTCTACTGCACATGCGCAGATCTCCGGAAACATGGCGGCCACCATGTTTGGAGGGTATCCGTTCACATGGTCGACCATGTTATGGTCGACAGTCATTAGGTCGACCACTATTGGTCGACATTGACATGGTCGACATGGACACATGGTCGACACATGAAAATGGTCGACACATGAAAGGTCGACACATGAAAAGGTCGACATGAGTTTTTTAACTTTTTTTTCTTTTGGGGAACTTTTCCATACTTTACGATCCACATGGACTGCGATTGGAACGGAAAAGTGTGCCGAGTGAAGCGGTAGTGGAGCGAAGGCACCATGCCCGAAGCATGGCGAGCGAACGCGGTGCACTAATTGGGGTTCCCAGTCACTTTACGCAAAAAACGACACCAAAAAAGTTAAAAAAACTCATGTCGACCTTTTCATGTGTCGACCTTTCATGTGTCGACAATTTTCATGTGTCGACCATGTGTCCATGTCGACCATGTCAATGTCGACCAATAGTGGTCGACCATATGACTGTCGACCATAACATGGTCGACCATTCATACCGGAACCGTTCAGGAGACCATTTTGGAACAGATTTTCAACGCGGCTGCAGCAAAGCTATTCAGTTATTATACAGTATATCAGCCTCTTAGTGTGAGGATGTACTATAGGTCACCCTCTCGTAGGGGTATATTTACTAAGGTGTGAGTTTTTTTTTATAGATGTGGAGTTGTTGCCCATAGCAACCAATCAGCTTCCACTTAATATTTAGCTACTTCTAGAAGATAATGAATCTGATTGGTTGCTATGGCCAACTTCTCCACTTCTAAAAACCTCACACCTTAGTAAATATACCCTACTAGATAGCAGACATATTCTGCAGCCACAAGGGGATTTCTCATTGTGGGGCAATGTCATTTTAGCCTTTGTCTACAGATTCATCATTTCTCATACATATATTCTCATCAAGCCTTTTCAGTAAAACAATCCTGATAACAATAATATTGTGAAAAAAAACTAAAAACAATGGGGGTCATTCAGACCTGATCGCTCGCTAGCATTTTTTGCAGCGCTGCGATCAGGTCAGAACTGCGCATGCGTATGCACCGCAATGCACAGGCGCGTCACACAGGTACAAAGCGGATCGTTACTGTGCGATGGGTTTTACAAAGAATCCGTTCGCACAGCCGTTCGCAAGGAGATTGACAGGAAGAAGGCGTTTGTGGGTGTCAACTGACCGTTTTCAGGGAGTGGATGGAAAAACACAGGCGCGTCCAAGCGTTTGCAGGGTAGGTGTCTGACGTCAATTCCGGCCCCGGACAGGCTGAAGTGATCGCAGCGGCTGAGTAAGTTCTGGGCAACTCAGAAACTGCACAAAGTATTTTGTACCGCTTGGCTGCACATGCGATCACACGCTTGCACAGCTAAAATACACTCCCCGGTGGGCGGTGACTATGTGAACCTAGGACTGCAAAAACCAGCTAGCGAGCGATCAGGTCTGAATGACCCCAATGTCCTTTTAAATCATGTAATTACAGAGAAGTGTAGGGAGATCATAAAAATAAAAAAAAACAGATAATTGCAGTTTATATACTTCTACCTTAATTAACTTAGGACAAATCATAGATGTGCTGCATACTTTGCTATTTGCACTTTCAAAATCTTTCCACCCATTAAATTATGCAGAAGTATATTTGTTTCTCTAGGATATTATGGTAATAAACTCGTGTGTACAGAATTGTACTGAATGCTTTTAGATACAACCTTCTTCAGATATGTTTCACGGACTCAAAGAACATAAATCAGTATAATGTGAATTAATAGCTAAAGGAACAAATTGTACTGTACCTAAAAAAAATTCATTTTATATATATATATATATATATACTAGGTGCTTCATTGCGCCCTACGGGCGCTCTTCACACCGTCGCAAGGGGCTATGCCCCCTTAACCCTTGCACACCTTTCTGGGGTTCAATATTTGTATTATATGGAGTATTACCTGCATTCCTTTGTTAGTGGTTAAATATTGCACAATGAAAGGGCGTGCGATGGTGAAGGAGGCGCAGCCCCTTGCGACGGCGTGAACAGTGCCTACAGGGCACGATGTACAGAATGTAGCGGATGCGGGGGGACTGCGGATGGGGGAGGGTGTCTGTAGATGCTGCGGGTGGAGGGGGGTGCGGATGTGGGGGGGGCCGGGATGGGGAAGGGTCGGGAGGTGCTGCGGGTGGGGGAGGGGCAGAGGAGTGGGGGCTGCAGATGGGGGAGGGGTCCGTAAGCACTGCAGGTGGGGGAGGGGCAGGGGTGCCACGGCTGGGGCAGGGGCAGGTGCGGGGATGTTGCGGATGGGTGAAGGGTTCCGGAGGTGCTGTGGGATGGGAAGGGGCAGGGGTGACGGGGGTGGAGTAAGGGGTCCGGAGGCGCCGCGGGTGGGGGAGGGGCAGGTGCGGGTGGTGCAGTGGATGGGGAAGGGGGTCCGGAGTTGCTGCAGGTGGTGGAGGGGTGGGTGCGGGAGTGCCGAGGGGGGGGGCATGGGGGGGGGGGACCGCGGATGGGGGAGAGTGTCTGCAGATGCTGCGGGTGGAGGCGGGGCAGGTGTAGGGGGAGGGGTGGGGGACTGGGAGCCACGGGTGGTGGAGGGGGTCTGGAGGCACAGCGTGTGGGGGAGGGGTGGGGTGCCGCATGTGGTGGAGGGGAAGGTGCGGAGGTGTGGTGCATTGGGGAGGGGTCTGGAGGCGCTGTGGGCACTGTACCTGCCAAAAAGGTAGTGGGAGGGTATGCAGTAACAGGGCCAGGACAGGGGTGACAGGTTCAGAACAGGGGTGTCAGGGCCAGGACAGGGGTGACGGGGCAAGGACAGGAGAGACGGGGCAATGACAGGGGTGATGGGGCAAGGAAAAGGGTGACGGGGCCAGGACAGGGGTGACAGGGCCAGGACAGGGGCGACGGGGCCAGGACAGAAATGACAAGGACAGGATAGGAGTGACAGGGCCAGGATAAGGGTGAAAGGGCCAGGAAAAGGGTGACAGGGCATGGCCACGGGTGACAGGGCAAGGCCAGGGGTGACAGGGACATGACAGAACACAGGGCACGGGAGAGATTGGTATTAGGGACAAAACAGTGGTGACAGACAGATGTGTTTTACCGGAGTAACTGCTGCTGGCTGCTGCTGTTCCACTCCAACTTGTTGGGATCTGCTGCTGCTGGAGACTTGGCATGGCTGACTGTCTCAGGCTGGAGTCCTGCTTCCTCTGCCCACCCGCATCCCTCCCCCCACTCCTCAGTCACACAGCGTGGACCTCACGTGGCTGCCATGCACTGTGGTAAGGGGAGACTGGGAGTGACTGGTTAGCCCCCAGGAGACGCTGCGGCTGGAGGGAGGAGGGGGTCATAGCATGCACGCGGCGCGGACCTCGCAGTTGCCGAGCACTGTGGTAGGGGGAGACTGGGAGTGACTGGTTAGCCCCCAGGAGACGCTGCGGCTGGAGGGAGGAGGGGGTCGGAGCCTACAAGCAGCGCAGACTTCTACAGCACTGCCCACCGGTTAAAGTGTGAGAAGGAGCTGGGCGCACCTCACAGCAGGTGGCAGCGCTGCAGCTAGCGGTGGGGTTGCCGGGGCTGGAGATAACAGAGGCGGTACGGAACCTGCACAGCGGCAGGTGCCCCACAAAACTGCAGCTAAGAAGCGTGGAGTGTGCCAGAAAGTGACCTTGACAAAGACCCGGATAGGGTAGAAACGCGTCTGCGGTAATAGGTGGTTTTGGTCACTTTGATGCACAAGGAGGAAGCCGTGAGCCGGGAGTGTGCAATTTTCGGAACTGTCATACCTGCTGAAAGTCGTTCTGTCCATGAGCAAAGGATTGATTCTTTTTTAAATGAATTTTAAATAAATATACACTTTTTATTCATATTCTGGACAACGCATTCTTTGGAAACGGAAAGGGGTATTTGCACAGGATAATAAGAACTACCTGTATACAAAATCATTTTTTGTCTGCTATATTTATGCTGATTAGCTGATCAGCATCCTTTGGGGAACAACAGCTGCAGTTGACTCTAGAGCGCTCCAAAAGGATCCCTGTTGTTTGTGATTCGCAGTGTCCTGCGATAGGGGGGGGGGCAGTTGGGAGGTTCCTGTACTCGCTGTTCTGCTTAGCAGAGCAGCGGTGAATAGACGCTGTGCGCATGCGCACAGCGTCTATTCAGTGGAGACAGGAGAAGAGGGGGCATGGTCAGCAGCTCACAGAGCGCTGGGCATGCCCCCTCACTGATGCAAATGGGGACGTGGTTGGCGATCGTGGGTCCTCCCACAAAGCCACACCCCCTTTTCGTTAGCCATGCCCCCTTTTCACTGCGCGTGTGTCCCTCCTCCTGCCTGTTGGGAGGTATGCACCCCTGTCTGCCTGAAGAAAGTTGGGAGATATACACCCCTGCCTGTGCCATGCCCATACCATCTGCTTCTGCTCCTAGTCTCCTATAGATTTGCCCACGTCTGTGACTCATTTGACTAACTCCGCCCAGTGTTGTGACTCCGCCCAGTGTTAGCAAATGAGGCACAAAGTCACAGATCTGGGCTAATATATAGGAGATATATATATATATATATATATATATATATATATATATATATATATGAAAAATAGAGAAATGCAGCGCCACTTGTGAGAATATAACACAAAAAATTTTTTTAGATGGAAAACCGTGAAAACTATTTTTTTTTATATTAAAGAAATGACACTCCCAACTTACTGGGCGTCAGCTGTCCCTTAAATGTACAGTGTTGGTACGATACTGTGAACGTATATAGAGATTGGGAATAAGGGTTCAAGCGACCAATGGTGTCATAATTTGACAGGGGATGTCTCAAAAAATTATATAAATAGATAAGGAGTACTAGATAATTAAAAATAAAAATACATATTTATTGGTGTTACAGAGTGTAAAATAATTTGTAAAAACTTTTTTAGCAATTAAAAACCCATATTAAGTCAAAAATTCAAGAGAAAAAAAGAGCATAACTTATCTAAGATATTGTGAGGTCAGTAGGAGGCAGCCCAACGCATTTCGTCCTTAAGACTTTATCAAGGGATAGATATATATATATATATATAATTGTATTTATATGGTGCTCTTTCTCCAATAGGACTCAAGGCGCTTAACAGATACACAGTATAATATAGTACAGAAAATAATGAAGTACAGAACAGCTTTTCATAAAATACAGAAGCATGGAGATACTAAAGGGACAATTATGGGAATGCTTGATATATATGTAGAGAGAGAGAGAAAGATATTGACATTTGAAACACTCATTTTATATACTGTACTTGTGTATATACGGTACATAATAGTTGTGACCTCTCTTGAGTTGTGTACCTTAGCCATGTGCTACCATTACTGGCGGCTCCATACAATCTTGCTTGCTATTGAAACAAACACAAAAACTGCTAACGTTTCCTGAGACGCATGGTCAACTTTAACACCTTAGCCAAACTTTAGCCATTTATTCCAATTATCCATTTTAGAATGTTTTACAGTGGTGTGCAAATTAATTGGGACAATGTTTGTTTGTGCTGTGTTTTGTTTTTATTTAATAAAGAATACATAGAATTATTTACATAGTATTAATAATTAATGTTACCACCTATTGCCACAATAACTTGTTTTACACAAGTCTTCTGCATTTTAGTTATGAGGAGTTGTGCTGTTATTGGTCTTCCAGTGTTTTTTTTTTTTTTTTTTTGCATTTCTATAAGTCTGCCCCGCACTGTTGAAAAATTAATCAGCGCACCACCTACTGTTAAGGTTTTTTTTGTATCCCCTGCTTGTTTTAGCTGTATAAATAACATTTTTCTAATCAAAAGTTTGTCAGTTAATGTTGTTGTTCCACATACACAATTCTATCTTGGCTTCTTTTATCCAGAATGGCTTTTTCTCTAAGTTTTAAGTATTTTTGAAACACTAGATTTACTGACTACAATAGTAATACCATGAAGGTGCATTGTTGTGTGCTTTCTAACTAGTACTCACAATTAAGACCATAAAACACAAAAACATACTATGGGGTAAATTTACTAAGGTGAGAGATTTTTAGAACTGGTGATGTTGCCCATAGCAACCAATCAGATTATATCTATTATCTGCTAGAAGCAGCTAGATAAATGGTAAGTAGAATTTGATTGGTTGCCATGGGCAACATCACCAGTTCTAAAAATCTCCCACCTTTGTAAATTTACCCCTTTGTCTCAATTAATAATAATAATAATAATAATAATAATACAGAAAATAAATAAAGAGTTTAGTTTACAATGTTCAGGTAAAGCAATATCAACACTAGACATTTCTGGTTGGTGAAATCAAACTGTCAAAGGAGCTAAGTTGGACTCATCACTTGCCTAACACTGTTTAGCCAAACTACTGAATCTACTAAAAACATTATATTATATATAACAGTGTGTATATATGTGTATATATTAGAGATGAGCGGGTTCGGTTCCTCTGAATCCGAACCCGCCCGAACTTCAGTTTTTTTTACACGGGGCCGAGCGACTCGGATCTTCCCGCCTTGCTCGGTTAACCCGAGCGCGCACGAACGTCATCATCACACTGTCGGATTCTCGCGAGGCTCGGATTCTATCGCGAGACTCGGATTCTATATAAGGAGCCGCGCGTCGCCGCCATTTTCACACGTGCATTGAGATTGATAGGGAGAGGACGTGGCTGGCGTCCTCTCCGTTTAGAAATTAAAATAGGAGAGTGAGAGTGAGACACGTTCATTACTATACTTACTGGAGCTTAGGAGGAGTTATTATATTATACTACTAGTGACTGATGACCAGTGACCTGACCACCAGTGCAGTTTTATAATTTATTAATATTTAAATAATAATCCGTTCTGTTCTTGTTCTCTGCCTGAAAAAAACGATACACAGCTTAATTGTGGGGGAGACTGGGGAGCAGTTATAGGTTATAGCAGGAGCCAGGAGTACATATTAAACAGTGCACACTTTTGCTGCCAGAGAGAGACTAGTGCCACTGCCAGTGTGACTGACCACTGTGACCAGTGACCTGACCACACTGACCACCAGTACTATAGTACTATATTTATTGATTGTCTGCCTGAAAAAGTACACTCGTCGTGGACTCGTGTGACTTGTGTGGTGTTTTTTTCTTCTATAAAAAACTCATTCTGCTGACAGACAGTGTCCAGCAGGTCCGTCATTATATAATATTATATACCTGTCCGGCTGCAGTAGTGATATATTTTTTATATCATTATTTATCATCCAGTCTATACTAGCAGCAGACACAGTACGGTAGTTCACGGCTGTAGCTACCTCTGTGTCAGCAATCGGCGTACGAGGTTACATCCAGAAAATGTGGAGAAGATGATGTTCATTAAAATGAATTATAATCAATTCCTCCGTGGAGACATTGACCAGCAGCAATTGCCTCCACAAAGTACACAGGGAGCTGAGATGGTGGATTCCAGTGGGGACGAATTGATAATCTGTGAGGAGGGGGATGTACACGGTGATATATCGGAGGATGATGATGAGGTGGACATCTTGCCTCTGTAGAGCCAGTTTGTGCAAGGAGAGATTAATTGCTTCTTTTTTGGTGGGGGTCCAAACCAACCCGTCATATCAGTCACAGTCGTGTGGCAGACCCTGTCACTGAAATGATGGGTTGGTTAAAGTGTGCATGTCCTGTTTATACAACATAAGGGTGGGTGGGAGGGCCCAAGGACAATTCCATCTTGCACCTCTTTTTTCTTTAATTTTTCTTTGCGTCATGTGCTGTTTGGGGAGGGTTTTTTGGAAGGGACATCCTGCGTGACACTGCAGTGCCACTCCTAGATGGGCCCGGTGTTTGTGTCGGCCACTAGGGTCGCTTATCTTACTCACACAGCTACCTCATTGCGCCTCTTTTTTTCTTTGCGTCATGTGCTGTTTGGGGAGGGTTTTTTGGAAGGGACATCCTGCGTGACACTGCAGTGCCACTCCTAGATGGGCCCGGTGTTTGTGTCGGCCACTAGGGTCGCTTATCTTACTCACACAGTCAGCTACCTCATTGCGCCTCTTTTTTTCTTTGCGTCATGTGCTGTTTGGGGAGGGTTTTTTGGAAGGGACATCCTGCGTGACACTGCAGTGCCACTCCTAGATGGGCCCGGTGTTTGTGTCGGCCACTAGGGTCGCTTATCTTACTCACACAGTCAGCTACCTCATTGCGCCTCTTTTTTTCTTTGCGTCATGTGCTGTTTGGGGAGAGTTTTTTGGAAGGGACATCCTGCGTGACACTGCAGTGACACTCCTAGATGGGCCCGGTGTTTGTGTCGGCCACTAGGGTCGCTTATCTTACTCACACAGTCAGCTACCTCATTGCGCCTCTTTTTTTCTTTGCGTCATGTGCTGTTTGGGGAGGGTTTTTTGGAAGGGACATCCTGCGTGACACTGCATTGCCACTCCTTAGTGGGCCCGGTGTTTGTGTCGGCCACTAGGGTCGCTTATCTTACTCACACAGTCTGCTACCTCATTGCGCCTCTTTTTTTCTTTGCGTCATGTGCTGTTTGGGGAGGGTTTTTTGGAAGGGACATCCTGCGTGACACTGCAGTGCCACTCCTAGATGGGCCCGGTGTTTGTGTCGGCCACTAGGGTCGCCCAGCTTAGTCATCCAGCGACCTAGGTGCAAATTTTAGGAATAAAAATAATATTGTGAGGTGTGAGGTATTCAGAATAGACTGAAAATGAGTGTAAATTATGGTTTTTGAGGTTAATAATACTTTGGGATCAAAATGACCCCCAAATTCTATGATTTAAGCTGTTTTTTAGTGTTTTTTTAAAAAAAACACCCGAATCCAAAACACACCCGAATCCGACAAAAAAAATTCGGTGAGGTTTTGCCAAAACGCGTTCGAACCCAAAACACGGCCGCGGAACCGAACCCAAAACCAAAACACAAAACCCGAAAAATTTCCGGCGCTCATCTCTAGTATATATATATATATACGTGTGTGTATATATATATATATATATATAGTAAATGGCAGCGGCACTCAGAGATTTTATATACCGTAGATATATTAAATCAACATATTAAAAAGGGTAACCAACATTTCAGGGCTTAAATGCCCCTTTGTCGAGGTGACAAAATACATACGTAGGTGCAGATTTATCAAGCCTTGAAGAGTGTTAAATTGCACTGTGATAAAGTACCAACCAATCAGCTCCTGTCATTTTTCAAACACAGCCTGTAACATGGCAGTTAGGAGCTGATTGGCTGGGACTTTATCACTGTTCAATTTATCACTCTCCAAGACTTGATAAATCTGGGCCATAGAATCTTACCTCTTAAGTAGTTTAGGAAGAAAGAAGAAGCCCGCTGAGTGGGGTCCCGAGGTGTGATTGAAACGCGGCAGGCATGTCACCTCCAGAAGACATCATCGCACCAGCAGTGGTTGGTTGTCAAGGCATCCTAGGACGCCCTCCAATCTAACATACGCCACCCCTATAGACACATAGGGAAAAGTGCAAAAAGTAACCAAGATTCCAAGACAGAAACATAAAGATAAACACTGTAAATCCAATGAGATTAATGAAAAGTAATAATGAAAGCAGGGAGAGGAAAAAAGGAAGATGGAAAACAAAAGGAAAGATACAGAATCAGAACAGGCACTGCAAAATATGGTCAAAGAATATTCCACAATGGTGATGATCGAGGTACAAAAATACTTGAATGACATCAAACTTCATGTGTATCAAAAGACTGCTAGGGGAAGTAAGCTGCAAGGGATAGGATAAGTAGCTAGCTGAACAGAGAGCCATCATAAAGCATATGGGGAAGAAGTAACAATAGCCATGTCTAGCCACCTGTATCAACCATAAAGATATATAGTAAGAGCGCACAAATTAACTAGAGCCCAGCAGGGCTTGTTACACATAGCGCTGCATCATGTTGACACAAATTTGAAAGAGCACACAAGGTGCACAATGATACATGCTAAATAAACACATATTACAACAGATGTAGCTGAATGATGGAGATAGAATCCAAAGTTCCTGGTATGTCACTAAGTCCCAAGTAGAAATTACAACTAGGAGACTATGAAACAAAAAGTCCTTCGCTGAAAATCCAACAGTTGAAGGAGAGCCTATTTGCAATATGCATAACAGGTTCCCAAAAGATGTCTTGGGATTGTGTACTGCAGAAATGGCAATCATCTTCTTCAAGGAAAAAATCAGTAAAAGATACTCCAAGAGAGCTTCTCATTAAGTCCAGAGCTGACTGTGTTCAAAGAAGAAGCAAAGATGGAGGCTGAGCTCATATCATTTTGAAACAATGATAACTGTTAATAGGCGTATGGGTCGTTGGGTCGACCCAACTTAGGTCGACATTCATTAGGTCGACCACTGAAGGTCGACATTGCCACCAGGTCGACATGTACTAGGTCGACAGGTCAAAAGTTCGACATGAGCTTTTTGACTGTTTTTGGAATCGTTTTCTCCATAAAGTGATGGGGAACCCAAATTAGTGCACTGTATCACCTCACATGGCTCGTTTTGCTCGCCGTGCTTCGGGAAAGGTGCCTTGCTCCCAGAGGCGTAACTAGGGTAGGGCGAGTGGGGCACGTGCCCTGGGCGCCTTGTCACGCCCAGGAGAGTGGGGTGCCGCCAGCGGCCAGGGCATCATGCCCCACTCGCCCCCGTCACGCCGAAATGTGAGGGGAGGAGAGCGCAGCGTCTCTCCCTCCCGTCACCGCCGCTGCCAGCACTAGCAGCCCTGCCAGCAGCACTGCGTGTGTCCGGTCTCCGGCGGCGTTAGCCAATCAGAGCTTGCGGACCGGCTCCTGATTGGCAGCCGGTCCGCGAGCTCTGATTGTCTAGCGAACCGGCGTCACACAGCCGCCGGAGACCTGGAGCGGTGAGGGGAAGCAGAGGTGCTGCGCTCTCCTCCCCTCACATATCAACACAAGCGGTGAGTAACCGGGGGGGGGGGAGCACAGTGGGGCATGTAACTGGCACAGTGGGGCATGTATCTGGCACAGTGGGGCATGTATCTGGCACTGTGGGGCAATGTAACTGGCACTGTGGGCCATTTTCAGTGGCCACGGCCATTTTTTCGGCGCGCGCGCACATGCTTCTTTTGGTGTTTTTTTTTTTTTGGGGGGGGCGCCATTTTCCATCTTGCCCTGGGCTCCGAAAACCCTAGCTACGCCTCTGCTTGCTCTGCTACTGCTTCACTGGGCACAGATTACCGTTCCAATCGTAGTCCACATGGATCGTTAAGTATGAAAAAATCCAATAAATTAAAATAATATATGAAAAACTCATGTCGACCTTTTGTCCTGTCAATCTAGTACATATCGACTTAATGCATGTTGACCTAATGGCATTGTTAACATTCAGTGGTCGACCTAATGAGTGTTGACCTAAAATGTGTCCACCTAACGACCGTAACCCGTTAATAGGTAAGTATTAAAAATGACATTTTAATAAAAGTAACAAAAAATGCATACAAACGACATTAAGAATAGTAAGAATTCATACATAACATTTAAAAAAAAAGTATATATTACCCTGGGTATCAAGTCAGGATTTATGATGGAATTTCATTTATGGAGTCCGTTCCAATAGTGCCCTTATAAAGTTGTAAGTCCAATGCAGCAAGAGTCTCTTTAATGCAGAGTTGGTCCAGTTGGTGATGCAATATTCAGTTTACAGTTAGAGGAATTGCAGCTGTATAGTTTCCCGTTGTATGAATGGGTTCCTCATGCAATACGGTATTGGTGAAAAACTGGAAACCTCTCTGAGTCTCTTCTAATGAAGATGTAGTTATCCAGGGCTGGTTCGGCTCCAATCAAATGGGACGACAAGATTAACAACATCTGATGCGTTTGGCTGCGTGTAGCCTGCAGCTTTTTCAAAGAAGGAATCCATCTATCTTCAGTTTGTAAAACTTTGCGGGCTCGATCTCTTCTGCGTAATGATTTGGGGATATGATGTATTGCCATGTGCCTCAAGCTGGATAAAGTGTGTCTCTTATCAACAAAGTGCCTGGTCACAGGTTGCTCCGAAGGTCCACCAGCCAGAGCAGTCTTAATGGGCGAGCAATGCAGTGCCATCCTGTCTCTCATAGTTCACGTGGTTTTCCCACATAATATAGCTCACATGGATGATGTACAAGATACAGTAGGAAATGGTGTGGTGGATGTTTGAAGGAAGGCCCAACTGTCCTATTCTGACAGGTTGTACATTTGAGGCATTTCTAACATCCTGGCTCTTTAACCAAAAATCCTGAGATTGCTGAAATAGGCAAAGCAAAGTTGGTGATATCAGTATGTACTAATATATTTTTTATATTCCCACCTTTTTCCTGAATGTAGTGCTATTTTCAGAGAGCACCAGAGTCACAAGCCTTTTTATATAATATAATTTTTATATAATGTACTATGTTATTTATATAGCTGACAAATATTCCACAGCACTTTACAAAGAATATTCACACCAGTCCTTGTTCAAGTGGAGCTTGCAATCTATATTCCCTACCACATGTATACATACCTCCCATCTGTCCCGATTTTTGCCACACAGTCCCGTATTTCACAGATTGCCATGCTGTACAGCTGCGGGCTGCAGTGTGCCTCGGTGAGGGGGAAGTCTATTCACCGGCCGAGAGTGACAGAGGGCATGGCCAGCAGCTCACAGAGCGCTGTTCATGCCCTCATAGGGATGAAAAATGGTGCCTTGGCTCATGATCGTGACACATACCCAGTAGCGGATTCAGGGGGGGACACCTAGGCACGTGCCCCCCCTGTCATTTAGGATATTTTTTTTTATCCTTTAGATTGGCGACGCAGGTTTCATGTGTCCCCGACCCCATTAACGTGTCACCCGGCACCAGGTAGCTAGCTGCATAGCAACAACAGCGGAGCGGCACGGCGGTGGGGGGATTTGTGATTTTAGGGGTTTCAGAGAAGTCGCCCCTAACACTCCTTGTACCTCCCCTCAGCCCAGGCTACTGCTTCCGGGTCCTGCCGCTGCCCGTACCTAGCACTGTGACAGGGAGAAGCCCTCGCCTCTAGCATCTCCAGCGTTCCCTGTCACGCAGGCCGGGTGCCGAGCAGCTCAGACTCATCAGACTCCTCTTGATATTGGGGGCATGAAACTCCACCTCACTCCATGCCCCGGCACTTGCTCTTCCTACTGGAGACCCCGGTTGACCAGGGACCCAGAACAGACGTCTTCTCCTCTGGCTCCCTCGTTCCGGCTGCTGTCAGAAAGTGGTGTCCCCAGGAACCAGCAGTGCAGAGGGCTGAGAAGGCCCGAGGGAGGAGAAGAGGGCATCCACAAAGCTGCAGTGGATCTTTGGTAATATGGGGAGAAATATCAAAGGGGGAGGGGGGTCTACTGTGCTTGGGAAAGAAGATCTATCTGGGGGTAGTTTTCTGTCCTGTGCGGTGTATAATGGAGTTGGAGAAGCTGTGATGTAATGAAGTGCGGAGAGTGCATTGAAGTGGGGGAGTGCTGTGAGGTAGGCATTGCAGGCCGGGTAGGGGTGCTCTGCCCAGACCTGGTTACATAGTTACATAGTTGTTGAAGTTGAAAAAAGACAAATGTCCATCGAATTCAACCTATTGTACATTACATTATTTTTTTTTAAATTTTAAATATTAATTTAATGCTGTATCCCTGGATATTTTTTTCAGTTAGGAATTTATCTAATCCATATTTAAACTTATTGATTGTGTCCACCATTACTACCTTCTCTGGAAGAGAATTCCAAATCCTTACTGCTCTTACTGTGAAGAATCCTTTTCTCCGTTGGGTATGGAATTTTTTCTCCTCTAACCTCAGTGGGTGTCCTCGTGTCCTATGTAGTTTTTTTTTGGTAAACAAATCATTTGATAGATCCTTGTATTGTTCCTTAATGTATTTATAAATATTAATGATGTCCACTCTCAGTCGCCTCTTTTCCACTGTAGACAAATCTAACCTTTTAAGCCTTTCCTCATAGTCCAATGCCTCTAACCCCTTAACCAGTTTGGTGGCTCTCCTCTGAACCCTTTCGAGTTCCAAGATATCTTTTTTATAGTATGGTGCCCAAAACTGTACACAATATTCCAGGTGTGGCCGCACCAATGATTTATACAGTGGCAGGATTACACTCTCATCCCTTGTCTCCATAGATAGTATTTCCCACCCCAAACTCTCTTAGTTTGAGGATTAGTCGCCTGTGTGGAACTTTGTCAAAAGCAGGGCCGAAACTAGGTTTCTCGGCACCCGGGGCAAGGCAGTAATTTAGCGCCCCCCCCCAAAAAACAAAACAAAAACAAAACAAAACAATAAATACAAATAAATAATAATAAGAATTTACTTACCGATAATTCTATTTCTCGTAGTCCGTAGTGGATGCTGGGGACTTCGTAAGGACCATGGGGAATAGCGGCTCCGCAGGAGACTGGGTACAAAAGTAAAGTAAAGCTTTAGAACTACCTGGTGTGCACTGGCTCCTCCCCCTATGACCCTCCTCCAAGCCTCAGTTAGGATACTGTGCCCGGACGAGCGTACACAATAAGGAAGGATTTTGAATCCCGGGTAAGACTCATACCAGCCACACCAATCACACCGTACAACTCGTGATCTAAACCCAGTTAACAGCATGATAACAGAGGAGCCTCTAGAAAAGATGGCTCACTACAGCAATAACCTGATTTTTTTGGTAACAATAACTATGTACCAGTATTGCAGACAATCCGCACTTGGGATGGGCGCCCAGCATCCACTACGGACTACGAGAAATAGAATTATCGATAAGTAAATTCTTATTTTCTCTAACGTCCTAAGTGGATGCTGGGGACTCCGTAAGGACCATGGGGATTATACCAAAGCTCCCAAACGGGCGGGAGAGTGCGGATGACTCTGCAGCACCAAATGAGAGAACTCCAGGTCCTCCTCAGCCAGGGTATCAATTTTGTAGAATTTTACAAACGTATTTGCTCCTGACCAAGTAGCTGCTCGGCAAAGTTGTAAAGCCGAGACCCCTCGGGCAGCCGCCCAAGATGAGCCCATCTTCCTTGTGGAGTGGGCATTTACAGATTTTTGGCTGTGGCAGGCCTGCCACAGAATGTGCAAGCTGAATTGTACCACAAATCCAACGAGCAATAGTCTGCTTAGAAGCAGGAGCACCCAGCTTGTTGGGTGCATACAGGATAAACAGCGAGTCAGATTTTCTGACTCCAGCCGTCCTGGAAACATATATTTTCAGGGCCCTGATAACGTCTAGCAACTTGGAGTCTTCCAAGTCCCTAGTAGCCGCAGGCACCACAATAGGTTGGTTCAGGTGAAACGCTGAAACCACCTTAGGGAGAAACTGAGGACGAGTCCTCAATTCCGCCCTGTCCGAATGGAAAATCAGATAAGGGCTTTTACAGGATAAAGCCGCCAATTTTGACACGCGCCTGGCCCAGGCCAGGGCCAACAGCATGACCACTTTCCATGTGAGATATTTTAACTCCACAGATTTAAGTGGTTCAAACCAATGTGACTTTTGGAACCCAAAAACTACATTGAGATCTCAAGGTGCCACTGGAGGCACAAAAGGAGGCTGTATATGCAGTACCCCTTTTACAACGTCTGAACTTCAGGGACTGAAGCTAGTTCTTTTTGGAAGAAAATTGACAGGGCCGAAATTTGAACCTTAATGGACCCCAATTTCAGGCCCATAGACACTCCTGTTTGCAGGAAATGTAGGAATCGACCCAGTTGAATTTCCTCCGTCGGGCCTTACTGGCCTCGCACCACGCAACATATTTTCGCCAAATGCGGTGATAATGTTTTGCGGTTACATCCTTCCTGGCTTTGATCAGGATAGGGATGACTTCATCCGGAATGCCTTTTTTCCTTCAGGATCCGGCATTCAACCGCCATGCCGTCAAACGCAGCCGCGGTAAGTCTTGGAACAGACAGGGTCCTTGCTGGAGCAGGTCCCTTCTTAGAGGTAGAGGCCACGGATCCTCCGTGAGCATCTCTTGAAGTTCCGGTTACCAAGTCCTTCTTGGCCAATCCGGAGCCACGAATATAGTGCTTACTCCTCTCCATCTTATCAATCTCAGTACCTTGGGTATGAGAGGCAGACGAGGGAACACATACACTGACTGGTACACCCACGGTGTTACCAGAGCGTCTACAGCTATTGCCTGAGGGTCCCTTGACCTGGCGCAATACTTGTCGAGTTTTTCCCAACGGTTTATAATCATGTGGAAGACTTCTGGGTGAAGTCCCCACTCTCCCGGGTGGAGGTCGTGTCTGCTGAGGAAGTCTGCTTCCCAGTTGTCCACTCCGGGAATTGCTGACAGTGCTATCACATGATTTTCCGCCCAGCGAAGAATCCTTGCAGCTTCTGCCATTGCCCTCCTGCTTCTTGTGCCACCCTGTCTGTTTACGTGGGTGACTGCCGTGATGTTGTCCTACTTGATCAACACCGGCTGACCTTGAAGCAGAGGTCTTGCTAAGCTTAGAGCATTGTAAATGGCCCTTAGCTTCAGGATATTTATGTGAAGTGATGTCTCCAGGCTTGACCATAAGCCCTGGAAATTCCTTCACTGTGTGACTGCTCCCCAGCCTCGCAGGCTGGCATCCGTGGTCACCAGGACCCAGTCCTGAATGCCGAAACTGCGGCCCTCTAGAAGATGAGCACTCTGCAACTAACACAGGAGGGACACCCTTGTTCTTGGTGACAGGGTTATCCGCTGATGCATCTGAAGATGCGACCCAGACCATTTGTCCAGCAGGTCCCACTGGAAAGTTCTTGCGTGGAATCTGCCAAATGGGATTGCTTCGTAGGAAGCCACCATTTTACCCAGAACCCTTGTGCATTGATGCACTGAGACTTGGCTCGGTTTTAGGAGGTTCCTGACTAGCTCGGATAACTCCCTGGCTTTCTCCTCCGGGAGAAACACCTTTTTCTGGACTATGTCCAGGATCATCCCTAGGAACAGAAGACGAGTCGTCGGAACCAGCTGCGATTTTGGAATATTGAGAATCCAATCGTGCTGCCGCAACAGTACCTGAGATAGTGCTACACCGACCTCCAACTGTTCCCTGGATCTTACCCTTATCAGGGAATCGTCCAAGTAAGGGATAACTAAAATTCTGTCATGACTGAGGTTTTTGTGAACCCGGTGTAGTGAAGTCTGTGCGGGCGACTGGAGGATTATGTGAATACTACCACTGACCTGGTTTGGAAATGCTGTGGACTCTGGGTTTCCTCCGGTGACTGGGAAGAGGAACCGCAGCAGAGATGGCCGAATCTAGGTTCTCCTCATGCAGGATTAGGTCGGCAGACAGGAGGCATGCTGAAGGTCTCCTGAAAGACAGAACTGGAAAGGCACTGATGAATCAGTGAAGAATACCAGGTATAATTGTGCTAAAGGGCACGGGGTGCTTGGAGACACTGAGGTGCTTGCGGACACTGAGGTGCTTGCGGACACTGAGGTGCTTGCGGACACTGAGGTGCTTGCGGACACTAAGGTGCTTGGAGACACTGAGGTGCTTGGAGGCACTGAGGTATGTGGAGGCACTGAGGTGCGTGGAGGCACTGAGGTGCGTGGAGGCACTGGGGTGCGTAGAGACACTGGGGTGCGTAGGGGTGCTGAGGCACGGAGGTGCTGGAAGCACGGAGATGCTGTGGCACGGAGGTACTGAGACACGGAGGTGCTGTGGCACGGAGGTGCTGTGGCACGGAGGTGCTGTGGCACGGAGGTACTGAGGCACTGAGGTGCTGAGGCACGGAGATGCTGAGTCACGGAGATGCTGAGGTGCTGGAAGCACGGAGGTACTGAGGCACGGAGGTACTGAGGCACGGGGGTGCTGGAAGCACGGAGGTACTAAGGCACGGAGATGCTGGAAGCACGGAGGTGCTGAGGCACGGAAATGCTGAGTCACGGAGATGCTGAGGTGCTGGAAGCACGGAGGTACTGAGGCACGGAGGTACTGAGGCACGGAGGTACTGAGGCACGGGGGTGCTGGAAGCACGGAGGTACTGAGGCACGGAGATGCTGGAAGCACGGAGATACTGAGGTGCTGGAAGCACGGAGGTGCTGAGGCACGGAGGTACTGAGGCACGAAGATGCTGGAAGCACGGAGGTGCTGAGGCACGGAGGTACTGAGGCACAGAGATGCTGGAAGCACGGAGGTGCTGAGGCACGGAGATGCTGAGGCCCGGAGATGCTGAGGCACGAGGTACTGAGCCCTGGAGATCCCAACTACAACAGCAGTAAAACTGAAACACGACAGCTGTGGTTTTCAGGAGAGAACACGGAATTCAGTACTGTGCCTTTAAGACGAAACATTGCAGCTGTACCTTTACATTGAGACTCAGGGAAATGGTGAAATCAAATGGCAACACACAAGTAAACCAAACGGTAACAAGGGAGCAGAGTTTCCACAGGAACTTAGGTACAAAGGTTACCTTTAGGGAGCTCAGCTTAAGACCCACACAAAGCTGTATGTGACACAAGGAACTGGCCCAGATTACAACTCAGCCTCCTGATTTATACTTCCTGGTCCTTGATGATTGGTGGGCAGGATTAGGTGATGTCACTGTCATGTGACTACTCTAGCCAAGGCTGTGATGTAGAATGAGGCCTAGCAGGCCAAGAGAACACTGAAGCCTGGACTTCTGCAAAACACAGGATGCTTGCTTTTAGATTACTGAATTCAGCCTCACACAGGAGATCACCACAGGTGGAGCTGATTACCTATTACCTCTCAGGCAGAGAACTCAGGAAAACTGACAAGCTGTTTAACTCCGTGAGTGAAAAGACACAGGATCCAGGACAGATGGCAGGGGTAAGTCACCAAATATAAAACCTACAGTCAGGATTGTGACAGTATCCCCCTCTTCAAGGGTGGACTCCGGACACCCATCTTGAATCTTAGAGGAACTTGAGAAATTCATACAGAAGAATTTAGGACCTTCGTTGATGCAGATTCCAAAGGTTTAGGACTAAATTCTTTAACTACAGCGTTACTGAAAGTCTGTAAGTCATGGAACACAGGATCATTACTCTCAAAGAGCATGTTGGCCCACTCCAAAGCTCTTCCTCTGAATGCCAGGAACAGATATCGAGTAACGTTGGAAAGAGTTACTGCACCTGAAGGATCAGACTCCATCCGAGAGAGAAATTGTTCAACCAGAGCGGCATATTGCAATAAATCTCCATCAAAGTAAATAGGTGGAAAACCATCAGACGAAAGCTTAGAGGATGAAACTGAAGAAAGCTTTGGCTGGACGAGTAGGACTGGATTGGATCCGAGGATACTTGGATTGGCTGGAGCCAAAGGAGACGGACCAGGCTGGTCCTGGAGTATTGCTGGACCGGCTGGAACCGGGACGGACTGACCAGGCGGAGCCTGGAGTATTGCTGGACCGGCTGGAACCGGGACGGACTGACCAGGCGGAGCCTGGAGTATTGCTGGACCGGCTGGAACCGGGACGGACTGACCAGGCAGGGCCTGGAGTATTGCTGGACCGGCTGGAACCGGGACGGGCTGAGCCCTTTCTTCACAGGGCTGGGCTGAGGCAAGAGCCCCCACTTCACGGGGCTGGGCTGAGGCAAGAGCCCCCACTTCACGGGGCTGGGCTGAGGCAAGAGCCCCCTCTTCACGGGGCTGGGCTGAGGCAAGAGCCCCCTCTTCACGGGGCTGGGCTGAGGCAAGAGCCCCCTCTTCACGGGGCTGGGCTGAGGCAAGAGCCCCCTCTTCACGGGGCTGGGCTGAGGCAAGAGCCCCCTCTTCACGGAGCTGGGCAGCACTCTGTAGAATCTCTGGCTGGGCAGCACTCTGTAGAATCTCTGGCTGGGCAGCACTCTGTAGAATCTCTGGCTGGGCAGCACTCTGTAGAATCTCTGGCTGGGCAGCACTCTGTAGAATCTCTGGCTGGGCAGCACTCTGTAGAATCTCTGGCTGGGCAGCACTCTGTAGAATCTCTGGCGCTGGACGCTCTGAAGACGCCCGTCCTGGGGCTGGACGCTCTGAAGACGCCCCTCCTGGGGCTGGACGCTCTGAAGACGCCCCTCCTGGGGCTGGACGCTCTGAAGACGCCCCTCCTGGGTCTGTGGACACGGACTCCTCTGTGACTGTAAATGGCTTGAACATTCTTCTCTGGACACCCAACTTGGGATAAGGTCTTTTAACCACCGGACCCCAGTCATAAATTTGAGTCTCTCTCAGAAGAGTAGCCTTCTTGATACCCCCGTCAGCAGCAGAAGGATCGGATACTGTGGATGACTTGTAGACATGAGCACTATGATACTGAGATTTGTCACTATTACCTGGCTTGCGAAGAATGCAGTCTTTAACAAAATGACCAGAATTTCCACAGTAAAGACAGAGATGTAGCTCCTTACGCCGCTGACGTTCAGCTTCAGAGAGCTTGGGCCGTGGATAGCTCTGATGAAAAACTTTCCCTTGCGCAGAGGAAGAGACTCTATTAACTGGATGGGACAAAACAGGATCAACAACGTTGGTAGTATTCCTGAGGAGATCAGGCATCACAGAGAGAATACTAGGCAAAAGTTCTTGTAACTGTAGTAACATCTGGTAGAAAATCTGCAGTTGGTCAGGAGTCTTAGAGCAGAAGGTCATAGAATCTCTGGAGGACGAATTCCGCTGCAGACACTGTGCCAATCGATGCTGAGTCGACTCCAGACCTTCCAAGCGTCCTGCAATATTGCTTAGGAGGTCATGCGTCAGACTAACACTTTCGGCCGGGTCCATGTGGCCAGTTCCTACTGTCATGACTGAGGTTTTTGTGAACCCGGTGTAGTGAAGTCTGTGCGGGCGACTGGAGGATTATGTGAATACTACCACTGACCTGGTTTGGAAATGCTGTGGACTCTGGGTTTCCTCCGGTGACTGGGAAGAGGAACCGCAGCAGAGATGGCCGAATCTAGGTTCTCCTCATGCAGGATTAGGTCGGCAGACAGGAGGCATGCTGAAGGTCTCCTGAAAGACAGAACTGGAAAGGCACTGATGAATCAGTGAAGAATACCAGGTATAATTGTGCTAAAGGGCACGGGGTGCTTGGAGACACTGAGGTGCTTGCGGACACTGAGGTGCTTGCGGACACTGAGGTGCTTGCGGACACTGAGGTGCTTGCGGACACTAAGGTGCTTGGAGACACTGAGGTGCTTGGAGGCACTGAGGTATGTGGAGGCACTGAGGTGCGTGGAGGCACTGAGGTGCGTGGAGGCACTGGGGTGCGTAGAGACACTGGGGTGCGTAGGGGTGCTGAGGCACGGAGGTGCTGGAAGCACGGAGATGCTGTGGCACGGAGGTACTGAGACACGGAGGTGCTGTGGCACGGAGGTGCTGTGGCACGGAGGTGCTGTGGCACGGAGGTACTGAGGCACTGAGGTGCTGAGGCACGGAGATGCTGAGTCACGGAGATGCTGAGGTGCTGGAAGCACGGAGGTACTGAGGCACGGAGGTACTGAGGCACGGGGGTGCTGGAAGCACGGAGGTACTAAGGCACGGAGATGCTGGAAGCACGGAGGTGCTGAGGCACGGAAATGCTGAGTCACGGAGATGCTGAGGTGCTGGAAGCACGGAGGTACTGAGGCACGGAGGTACTGAGGCACGGAGGTACTGAGGCACGGGGGTGCTGGAAGCACGGAGGTACTGAGGCACGGAGATGCTGGAAGCACGGAGATACTGAGGTGCTGGAAGCACGGAGGTGCTGAGGCACGGAGGTACTGAGGCACGAAGATGCTGGAAGCACGGAGGTGCTGAGGCACGGAGGTACTGAGGCACAGAGATGCTGGAAGCACGGAGGTGCTGAGGCACGGAGATGCTGAGGCCCGGAGATGCTGAGGCACGAGGTACTGAGCCCTGGAGATCCCAACTACAACAGCAGTAAAACTGAAACACGACAGCTGTGGTTTTCAGGAGAGAACACGGAATTCAGTACTGTGCCTTTAAGACGAAACATTGCAGCTGTACCTTTACATTGAGACTCAGGGAAATGGTGAAATCAAATGGCAACACACAAGTAAACCAAACGGTAACAAGGGAGCAGAGTTTCCACAGGAACTTAGGTACAAAGGTTACCTTTAGGGAGCTCAGCTTAAGACCCACACAAAGCTGTATGTGACACAAGGAACTGGCCCAGATTACAACTCAGCCTCCTGATTTATACTTCCTGGTCCTTGATGATTGGTGGGCAGGATTAGGTGATGTCACTGTCATGTGACTACTCTAGCCAAGGCTGTGATGTAGAATGAGGCCTAGCAGGCCAAGAGAACACTGAAGCCTGGACTTCTGCAAAACACAGGATGCTTGCTTTTAGATTACTGAATTCAGCCTCACACAGGAGATCACCACAGGTGGAGCTGATTACCTATTACCTCTCAGGCAGAGAACTCAGGAAAACTGACAAGCTGTTTAACTCCGTGAGTGAAAAGACACAGGATCCAGGACAGATGGCAGGGGTAAGTCACCAAATATAAAACCTACAGTCAGGATTGTGACAAATTCCCTTCCTTCGAAGGAATATCATCATTTCGGCCATTACCTTGGTAAAGACCCGGGGTGCCGTGGACCATCCATACGGCAGCGTCTGAACTGATAGTGACAGTTCTGTACCATAAACCTGAGGTACCCTTGGTGAGAAGGGTAAATTTGGACATGAAGGTAAGCATCCTCGATGTCCCGAGACATCATGTAGTCCCCTTCTTCCAGGTTCGCAATCACTGCTCTGAGTGACTCAATCTTGAATTTGAACCTCTGTATGTAAGTGTTCAAAGATTTTAGATTTAGAATCGGTCTCACCGAGCCGTCCAGCTTCGGTACCACAACAGTGTGGAATAATACCCCGTTCCCTGTTGCAGGAGGGGTACCTTGATTATCACCTGCTGGGAATACAGCTTGTGAATGGCTTCCAAAACTGTCTCCCTGTCAGAAGGAGACATCGGGTAAAGCCGACTTTAGGAAACGGCGAGGGGGAGACGTCTCGAATTCCAATTTGTACCCCTGAGATATCACCTGAAGGATCCAGGGGTCTACTTGCGAGTGAGCCCACTGCGCACTGAAATTCATTGAGACGGGCCCCCCACCGTGCCTGATTCTGCTTGTAAAGCCCCAGCGTCATACTGAGGGCTTGGCAGAGGCAGGAAAGGGTTTCTGTTCCTGGGAACTGGCTGATTTCTGCAGCCTTTTTCCTCTCCCTCTGTCACGGGGCAGAAATGAGGAACCTTTTGCCCGCTTGTCCACGAAAAGACTGCACCTGATAATACGGCGTCTTCTCATGTTGCTTCCAAATGCCGTTTGAAATCCGCATCACCTGACCACTGTCGTGTCCATAACCCTCTACTGGTAGAAATGGACAACGCACTTAGACTTGATGCCAGTCGGCAAATATTCCGCTGTGCATCACGCATATATAGAAATGCATCTTTTAAATGCTCTATAGGCAAAAATATACTGTCCCTATCTAGGGTATCAATATTTTCAGTCAGGGAATCCGACCACGCCAACCCAGCACTGCACATCCAGGCTGAGGCGATTGCTGGTCGCAGTATAACACCAGTATGTGTGTAAATACATTTTAGGATACCCTCCTGCTTTCTATCAGCAGGATCCTTAAGGGCGGCCATCTCAGGAGAGGGTAGAGCCCTTACAAGCGTGTGAGCGCTTTATCCACCCTAGGGGGTGTTTCCCAACGCACCCTAACCTCTGGCGGGAAAGGATATAATGCCAATAACATTTGAGAAATTATCAGTTGTTATCGGGGGAAACCCACGCATCATCACACACCTCATTTAATTTCTCAGATTCAGGAAAACTACAGGTAGTTTTTCCTCACCGAACATAATACCCTTTTTGGTGGTACTCGTATTATCAGAAATGTGTAAAACATTTTTCATTGCCTCCATCATGTAACGTGTGGCCCTACTGAAAGTCACATTTGTCTCTTCACCGTCGACACTGGAGTCAGTATCCGTGTCGGCGTCTATATCTGCCATCTGAGGTAACGGGCGCTTTAGAGCCCCTGACGGCCTATGAGACGTCTGGACAGGCACAAGCTGAGTAGCCGGCTGTCTCATGTCAACCACTGTCTTTTATACAGAGCTGACACTGTCACGTAATTCCTTCCAACAGTTCATCCACTCAGGTGTCGACCCCCTAGGGGGTGACATCACTATTACAGGCATCTGCTCCGTCTCCACATCATTTTTCTCCTCATACATGTCGACACAATCGTACCGACATACAGCACACACACAAGGAATGCTCTGATAGAGGACAGGACCCCACTAGCCCTTTGGGGAGACAGAGGGAGAGTTTGCCAGCACACACCAGAGCGCCATATATATACAGGGATAACCTTATATAAGTGTTTTTCCCCTTATAGCTGCTGTATCTTTAATACTGCGCGTAATTAGTGCCCCCCTCTCTTTTTTAACCCTTTCTGTAGTGTAGTGACTGCAGGGGAGAGCCAGGGAGCTTCCCTCCAACGGAGCTGTGAGGGAAAATGGCGCCAGTGTGCTGAGGAGATAGGCTCCGCCCCCTTATCGGCGGCCTTATCTCCCGTTTTTCTATGTATTCTGGTAGGGGTTAAATGCATCCATATAGCCCAGGAGCTATATGTGATGCATTTTTTTTTTTGCCATCCAAGGTGTTTTTATTGCGTCTCAGGGCGCCCCCCCCCAGCGCCCTGCACCCTCAGTGACCGGAGTGTGAAGTGTGCTGAGAGCAATGGAGCACAGCTGCAGTGCTGTGCGCTACCTTGTTGAAGACAGGACGTCTTCTGCCGCCGATTTTCCGGACCTCTTCTGTCTTCTGGCTCTGTAAGGGGGCCGGCGGCGCGGCTCTGGGACCCATCCATGGCTGGGCCTGTGATCGTCCCTCTGGAGCTAATGTCCAGTAGCCTAAGAAGCCCAATCCACTCTGCACGCAGGTGAGTTCGCTTCTTCTCCCCTTAGTCCCTCGATGCAGTGAGCCTGTTGCCAGCAGGTCTCAGGAGATGATCGCGGCGGGCAGGTGGGGAGGAGCAACCGGGTAAGGGGACCTGGGAAGTGTTCTCTGTTGTCTGCGCCCACCTACTGATGAAAAAAATGTATTAAATAAATCTGCTTTTTCCCTATCGTCATTAATCAAGACATCCAGTTTACCCTTTAAGGGCCCAATATTCTCCCTTTTCAACCATTTACCGTTTATATACTTAAAGAACTTTTTCAGGTTTGTTTTACTCTCGTTTGCGATTTGTTTTTCGTTTTCTATTTTAGCTGCTCTAATCGCTTTTTTGCATTTATTGTTACATTTCTTGTAGAACTGGAATGATTCCACCTTTCCATCAGACTTAAATGCTTTGAAAGCACGCCTCTTTTTATCCATTTGTTCCTTGACCTTTTTATTAAGCCACATCGGTTTGGATTTCCTACTTCTATTTTTGTTGACTTTTTGAATATATAAATTAGTGTACTTATTGAGCGCAATTTTAAAAATGTCCCACATTTCAGCAGTATTCTTACCATGAAATACAATTTCCCAATTAATCTCCTTCATTGCTTGTTTCAGCAATGTGAAATTTGCTTTCCTCATTATTTGTTAGTACTAGGTCCAGTATAGTCCCTTGCCTAGTTGGCTCCTCAATTACCTATGACAAGTAATGATCTTTTAGCATGTTTAAGAACCTGTTACCCCTAGCTGTATTTACTGTTTCGGTGTTCCAGTTTATGTCCGGGTAATTGAAGTCCCCAACAATAACGACTTCCCCCATACCTGCAGCTTTTTTGATTTGCTGCAAGAGTAGTAATTCGTCATCCACACTAATATCTGGCGGTTTATAGCATGTCCCTATTAAAAGTTTTTTTGTATCTTTACCCCCACTCGAAATCTCAACCCATAATGACTCTACGTTATCTCCAGTCCCCTCGTAACTGACCTCCTTTAAATATGGTTTTAAGAATTTTAACATAGAGACAAATACCCCCTCCCTTTTTATTAATCCTATCTCTCCTGAAGAGAGTGTATCCCTCAATGTTTGCCGTCCAGTCGTGAGAATTGTCCCACCATGTCTCAGCAATGCCTATTATGTCATAATGGTCATTATGTGCAATTGCCTCTAATTCCCCCATTTTATTTGTTAGGCTTCTTGCATTTGCAATCATACACTTAACTTTATTAATTCCCTGATCCGCAAGTTCTGTTGTACATGACATTTCCTTAGGAACCTGGGTTTCCCTTAAATTACCATTGCTGACTCTTTCACTCCTTCCCCCCTCAATACACTTTATACATCCCACTATTCTTTGCTCTCTAGTTGTCCCACTAATTCTTTCTAATCCCTCCCCCAGGTTACAGACTCTCTCACTCTGTCACCCACAACATCTGCCCCAAAGACACTCACCCTGTCCCATACCACACCTGTCCCTGCACACTCAACCTGTCTCCTACCAGACCTGTCCCTGCACACTCAACCTGTCTCCTACCAGACCTGTCCCTGCACACTCAACCTGTCTCCTACCAGACCTGTCCCTGCACACTCACCCTGTCTCCTACCAGACCTGTCCCTGCACACTCAATCTGCCTCCTACCAGACCTGTCCCTGCACACTCAACCTGTCTCCTACCAGACCTGTCCCTGCACACTCACCCTGTCCCCTACCACACCTGTCCCTGCACACTCAACCTGCCTCCTACCAGACCTGTCCCTGCATGGTCACCTCTTCTCCGACCAGCCCTGTCCCCACACACTCACCCTGTCCCCTACCACACCTGTTCCCGCAAACTCACCCTGTTCTCTATCAGATCTGTCCCCGCACACAAACCATGTCCCCTGCCAGACCTGTCCCTGCACACTCAACCTGTCTCCTACTAGACCTGTCCCTGCACACTCAACCTGTCTCCTACCAGACCTGTCCCTGCACACTCAACTTGTCTCCTACCAGACCTGTCCCTGCACACTCAACCTATCTCCTACCAGACCTGTCCCTGCACACTCAATCTGCCTCCTACCAGACCTGTCCCTGCACACTCAACCTGTCTCCTACCAGACCTGTCCCTGCACACTCACCCTGTCCCCTACCACACCTGCCCCTGCACACTCAACCTGCCTCCTACCAGACCTGTCCCTGCACGCTCACCTCTTCTCCGACCAGCCCTGTCCCCACACACTCACCCTGTCCCCTACCACACCTGTTCCCGCACACTCACCCTGTCCCCTATCAGACCTGTCCCCGCACACTCTCCCAGTCCCCTATCAGACCTGTCCCCACACAATCACCCTGTCTCCTACCACACCTGTTCCTGCACACTCACCCTGTCCCCTTACAGACCTGTCCCTGCACTCTTCCAGTCCCCTATCAGACCTGTCCCCACACCATCACCCTGTCTCCTACCAGACCTGTCCCTGCACACTCAATACTTCTCCTACCAGACCTGTCCCTGCACTTACCCTGTTTCCGATGAGCCCTGTCCACACACTCACCCTGTCCCCTACCACACCTGTTCCCGCACACTCACCCTGTCCCCTATCAGACCTGTCCCCACACACAAACCCTGTCCCCTACGAGACCTGTCCCAGCACTCTCACCCTGTCCCCTACCAAACCTGTCCCCGCACACTCACTATGTGTCCTACCAGAACTGTCCCTGCATGCTCACCCTGTCCCATACACTCACCCTGTCCCCTACCAAACCTGTCCCTGCACACTCACCCTGTACCCACCCAGACCTGTCATTGCATACTCACCCTGTCACCCACCAGAACTGTACTCAATGCCCCCAGCGTGATAAAACAAGGTTGTGGCTTGCAGGTACGGCATTCCCTGTGAGATCACACCCCTTATGAGACCACACCCACCTTCCCAGGAGTGCGAGCAAAAGAACACACACACACACACCCACCCCACCTTCCCCTATCGTAGTGCCCCCCTGTCATTTTGTTCTTGGTCCGCCCTGCACATTTCTCTATAGGTGAGGCCATGACCCCTAGTCAAGTCCCTTAATTTTGTGTCATGTAGCCACTCCCACTAGCAGCATGTGGCTATGCCCCATCACAACACATGACCACGCCCATTTTTAATCACTCAGTACCCATAAGAAAATATTTCTACTTGCACCACTGGGTAATAGCTAGTGTTATTGGTGATCAGCAGTCTTTTTTCCATGTTTCTAGATAAGAGACCCCATATCTGTATCTGGATGCAGTTTAAAGAATGAGAAATAAGAACAGAATAAGAAGGGAATATTAAATAGAGATGAGCGGGTTCGGTTTTACTCGGATTTACTCTGTTCTCAAAACGGCATCTTATTGGCTCATGGATGTCATGTGTTTTGGATAGCCAATAGGAAAAATCTGGGTAAAACCGAACTGGTGTTAATTCTGGCATTAAATCCGAACCTGCTCATCTCTAATATTGAATGCTAAGGGTATAGCATACTTGTCAATCAGAAAATGATGCCATACACTGGGAAAAAAGATTATTACACTCACATATGTTATAGTTCAGAGCAAGGCCTGTGCTAGGGTGTTCGGCGCCCCCCTGCAAACTATAAATTTGTGCCCTCCCATACTTCACAAAGGGTCAGCGCATAATGCCCGCCAGAAGTAGCGTCCTTATACGTAATGCAACCCCAGTAGTAGCGTCCTTATACGTAATGTCCCCCAGTAGTAGCGTCCTTTTACGTAATGCCCCCCAGTAGTAGCGTCCTTATACATAATGCCTGCCAGTAATGCCCACTATAAGGCACGCACATATACATACCTCACACACACAACACATACACACTCCACACACACACACTCCTCACACAAACACATACACACTCCAAACACACACACACACACACACACGCCTACACACTCCACACACCCACCCAAACATTTCTCTCTCACCCTCCACTTACCAAGTCTGGCTGGCCGTCACTGCAGTGCTTACTCTCCCACTGCCTGGTCCCTTGTAGCTCCACCCCTCTATTCCATGTAGCCCCACCCCCTCATGCCATAGTAGCTCCGCCCCCTCTTCAGGACCCGCACTGCACACACACATTCGTTGTCACAGGTGATTGGGGGGGGGGGCTATTCATGCTGGCGGTGCAGCAGCAGCAGGGGGGGGGGGGGGGAGGCGGTGCAGCAGTGGGGAAGCAAAGCAGGGACAGCGCCTCTCTCTAGCCTGGCACCTACCTGCTTTGCATCCCTTTGCTGAGCGGGTAGCGCCGGGCCTGGTTCAGAGTATCCCAAATTGGAAACCTCACCCAGATACCTTTTAAATCAGAACTATAATGGCGGAGTTTTGGATATATTGTATAAACAAAACATGATTTGTGTAAATTGATGTATGAATTTCTAGTCAATTACTTTAATCAATTGTAAGTTATAGGCTCCACTTGTGTGTCATATTCTCTTTATTTTAATTGTTTTGCATGTTAGTGTAGCACAATGGATCTGAGAATATAGGCCCTCATTCCGAGTTGATCGGTCGCAAGGCGAATTTAGCAGAGTTACACACGCTAAGCCGCCGCCTACTGGGAGTGAATCTTAGCTTCTTAAAATTGCGACCGATGTATGCGCAATATTGCGATTACTAACTACTTAGCAGTTTCAGAGTAGCTTCAGACTTACTCTGCCTGTGCGATCAGTTCAGTGCTTGTCGTTCCTGGTTGACGTCACAAACACACCCAGCGTTCGCCCAGGCACTCCCACCGTTTCCCCGGCCACTCCTGCGTTTTTTCCGGAAACGGTAGCGTTTTCAGCCACACGCCCCTGAAACGCCGTGTTTCCGCCCAGTAACACCCATTTCCTGTCAATCACATTACGATCGCCGGAGCGAAGAAAAAGCCGTGAGTAAAATTACTTTCTTCATAGTAAAGTTACTTGGCGCAGTCGCAGTGCGAACATTGCGCATGCGTACTAAGCGGATTTTCACTGCGATGCGATGAAAAATACCGAGCGAACAACTCGGAATGAGGGCCATAATCTCTGGAAGGGAACTTAGTAGTAATTGTGATTTTGAAAGCAGACAATCTGGTGATTATTGGTTAAAAGAAAAAAAAATAAGGTCTATTTCCACTGTTTTTTGCTATGAATGTTCAGTGAAACTTTCTTGGAAAACAAAATGCTTTAGTCTTTTTTGCAGTTCATAAATGACTCCAATGAGCGCTATAAATGGTTCCTGCCCTAGGCTAAACAGACGTAAAATCAGTTCAATCACTGAAGATTGATACTTTTTTAAAGAAAAGGAAAGAATGAAACACAAACAGTAAGCGTGCGGTCATAAAAGTACCTCTCTTCTGCATGACTGTGAACACAAATTTCTTAACCCGGTGGTTCTCAAACTGTGTACTGTTTTGGTGGTCCAGGACCAATTCAAAATATTTATGGTCAATGTAATAGGCAAAACCACTGCCAGTAGCTGTCAATAATAAAATATGAGGACAATCAGAAGCAAATCTTGTCCCTCACCACATAATTGACCCTTAGGATGACATATAAACAGAATTTACTTTTAATTTCTCTTTCTAAATTTCTCAATAAGAAACTTTTGGCCTAGGGGTGCCGTCAAAAAATGATAATACTCTAGGGCGCCGTGATGCAAAAAAAGTTAGTGAACCACTGTCTTAACCCCTTTTATTGTGTTCAGCTCCTGACAATGACTCAGCTCAGAAATGAACGGATTAAATATTCATGCAGCATCATGGGATAGTACTGGGAACAACTAAGGGCAAGTTCTGCAGGCAAAACATGTGATATGGAATATGGAGAATATACTGCAGAACAGTTTTGAAAACGATTTCCAATGCACAACTTTAACTAAATAATAACATGAAAAGACGGCATTACTCAGATATGAGCGTATCAATGTTTTTAAAAGCAGAATGTGTCTACAACATATATATGGATCCAAAATAAGGGTTTTTATGCACCATTGCAGCAAGTGGACCAAATTTTTACTATAGTCTATCATCCTATCATTATCATCAAAGCCAGGGGTGTAGCCAGAACTGTGTGGGCACCATAGCAACATTTTGAAGGGGCCCCGTCCCAATTCTTCTAGAGAGACACTTCTCTGCCACAGTTGTTCATTTTATGCCTTATAATAGTGCCCTACTGTAGTTCATTTTCTGAACCATAGTAGAGCCGTATTTAATGTTATGCCCCATAGTAGTGCCCTAGTATGTTTTATGTATCGCAGTAGTGCTTAAGTTCACCCTATGTCACATCAGAGCTGCCAGTACACTTTATGCCGCACAGTACCCCCAATTTATATTATGATATATAGTGCTCCCCGTTCATATTGTGCCTCATTACAGTGCCCCAGTTCATATTATATAACATTAAAATGCCCTCCAGTTTATTTTATACCACACTACAATGAGCAAGTCCAGGGGCATACCAAGATATAGTGCAGGCTCCAAGGAAAAAGTATTAAAAGATCTGTATGTACCACCCAATGGTAAAAAATGTATTTAACACATGTAACTTTGACAAGGTAGGTGGGCCCCTCTCAGCTCTGGGCCCCATAGCAGCTGCACTGCCTGCACCTATGGTAGCTACGCCCTTGATCAAAGCTGCACTAAACATATGGCCATTAGGCTCTGACCTAAGGGCTGCAGAGACTGAGAAGACTGAGAAGCCGATACACAGCTAGTCATATATTTATTAGTTAATTAATTAATTAATTAATTAATTAATTAATCAATCAATCATTCATTCAGTATTGTACCTGGGGAAATAAAAAAATATTGATGGCTCTGAGATGGAAATGGAAAATAAATATTCCTTTACTCATCCACACCTGCACTTTTAAGGTGAACAGCTACATGGCAATATAATACAATATATGACTACAAAGAAAGTTGTTAATCCTGCTTACCAGGACAAATCCACAAGTATTTCTAGGACTATGGGTATATGTATAATGGGTGCAGGGTATGTGTCACGATCCGGGTATCTGGACGCCATTACTTACCCTTCAGATGCCTCCTGAGGCTGGCTCAGCGTTCCAGGACCGGACCCCATCCGTTATACTGATGTCCACATTCCTGCCTCCTCTCCTGTCACTCTGAGACGCGGTCACCGCGGCGCCATGTTACATCTGGAATGGCGTCTCCCGCGGCCTCCGCCGCTGTCCCTGAGTTCCTGCATGCAGAGTGTCAGAGTGGCGATTACGTCAGCCGCGGCCTCCGCTGTGCCCGCGTGGTTTAGATGTGCAATCATCAGTCTGGCGTCTCCTGTCTCCTGTGGCCGGCGCCGCCATTGCTGTTTCAATTCTCACATGGATTACAAACCAAACTTCCCTCCAAGTGTCTGCATGGGCGCAGCCATCTTGGATTTTGTCATCTGATCATTTCCACCAATCTGCTGTCTGTATTGTTAATCTGCATAATTGCCTAGCCAATCCCTTCCTTGCTGCAGGTATAAATATGCTGTGCCTGAGCAAGGAAGGCGTCAGTGCTTTGGTTGTCAAACCTAGTTCCAGTTTGTCTCTCTCCTGTGGTTGTTTTCCAGGTTCCAGTTCCTATCTCCAAACCTCCACTAAAGAGACCCGCACCAGCATTCCACCTGCGTTGTAGCCTGACTCTCCTATCCTCATTGGATTCATCTGCTTCCAGCTACAGAACCACCTGCTTTCAGCATCCAGCTTCCAGCAGAGGTCAGCTCTTCTTAAAGTGCCGGTACCCTTTTCTGCATATTATCATTTATCACCGGCATTATTATTTCACCGCTCTCAAGCTACATTTATTATTTGACTGGTTCCAGCCAGTACCCACTCCATGCCAACATCAGTCTGGTTCCAGCCAGTACCCACAGCAGCCGTTTTATCCACAGCAGCCCAGCTTTTCCTGGAACACCAGCTGGTACGATCCTGGGCTATCTCCATTGCTACAGTCGGGCCTGGTAAGGACTTTCCAACTAGAAGATTATAAGAACTATCTCACACTACCAGAGCCCTGTGGCCCTTGCCATCCTGTAGTACCCAGGAACTGTATTTATTCTCTGCTGATTTTTATGTTTTCTTTTTACTACTGCTGTGTTACGGAGTTTTGTCATAAATAAACATCATTAACTTTTATCCTGGTTGTCGTGGTCACGCCTTCGGGCAATTCTGTTACATGTTACTTACATGTCTAGGGGTCTGATACAACCTCCCAGGTTCCACTATACCTCAGCCCCTACAACTGAGGCTGCCTCCCGTCAGCTCAGGCCCTCAGTTGTGACAGTAAGCACTGACCATATGAATCCAGCCGGAGACCAGGATCAAGCGGCCAGGCCGATGCAAGAACTGGCAGCCCGACTAGAACATCAGGAGGCTGCACAGGGCCACATCATCTGCTGTCTCCAGGATCTCTCTACTCGGCTGGATGGGATTCAGACAACTCTCCGTGGATCAGGCGTGTCTGGTGCGTCAACCACAGTGACTCCAGCTATAACCCCACCCACCTTACCCATTTCTGCTCCACGTCTTCATCTTCCATCGCCAGCAAAATTTGACGGATCTCCAAGATTCTGCAGGGGATTTCTCAACCAGTGTGAGATTCAGTTTGAGCTACAACCTGGCAATTTTCCCAGTGACCGTACAAAAATTGCCTACATTATCTCTCTTCTCAGTGGCTCAGCCCTTGATTGGGCATCACCGTTATGGGAGAGGTCCGACACCCTGCTATCCTCCTATACTGCATTCGTGTCAACATTCAGGCGTATCTTCGACGAGCCAGGCCGGGTAACTTCAGCTTCATCTGAGATTCTCCGTTTACGCCAGGGATCATGTACTGTAGGACAATATCTTATACAGTTCCAGATCCTGGCATCCGAACTGGCATGGAACGACGAGGCCCTGTATGCTGCATTCTGGCATGGCTTATCTGAGCGTATTAAAGATGAGTTAGCTACCAGAGACTTACCTTCCAAGTTAGATGAGCTAATCTCACTCTGCACGAAAGTTGATTTACGTTTCAGAGAGAGAGCAACTGAGCGTGGAAGATCATCTGCTCCAAAATCTTCTGCTCCTCCTCCTCGCCAACTGTCACCATCTAAAGATGAGCCCATGCAAATTGGCCGTTCCCGTTTAACTCCTGCTGAGCGCCGAAGACGTCTCTCCGAGTCTCTCTGTCTTTATTGTGCAGCTCCGTCTCACACCATCAATGCCTGTCCCGAACGTCCGGGAAAACTCCAAACCCTAGCTCGCCCAGGAGAGGGCCGGCTAGGAGTAATGATCTCCTCTCCATCTCCTCATGATTGTAATCTCCCAGTCTCGCTTCAAGTTGCTCAACGTTATCGGAACATCATTGCCCTCCTTGATTCCGGAGCAGCTGGGAACTTTATTACCGAAGCCTATGTTAAACGGTGGTCCCTACCCACCGAGAGACTTCCTTCGTACATCTCCTTAACTGCCGTGGATGGCAGCAAGATTTTTGATACAGTTATTTCTCTAAGGACTCTACCAGTTCGTCTGAGAGTGGGAGTTCTTCATTCCGAACTTATTTCTTTTTTAGTGATTCCAAGAGCCACACATCCTGTGGTCCTGGGCCTTCCATGGCTCCGTCTTCACAATCCTACAATTGATTGGACGACTACGCAAATCCTGGCATGGGGTTCCTCCTGTGCTGAGACATGTTTGTTTAAAGTATTGCCTGTCTGTTCTTCCTCCCCCAGGTCGTCTGATGTTCCACCTCCTCCATATCAAGATTTCACGGATGTGTTCAGTAAAGCTTCTGCTGATATCCTTCCTCCTCATAGAGAATGGGACTGCCCGATTGATCTCGTTCCAGGGAAGGTTCCACCTCGAGGCCGAACTTATCCGTTGTCTCTGCCTGAGACGCATTCTATGGAGGAATACATTAAAGAGAACCTAGCAAAGGGGTTCATTCGACCTTCTTCTTCTCCAGCCGGCGCAGGCTTCTTTTTTGTAAAGAAGAAAGATGGTGGTCTGCGGCCGTGCATCGACTACAGAGGTTTGAACGACATTACCATCAAGAACCGCTATCCTTTACCCCTGATTACTGAGCTCTTTGATAGAGTTAGCGGAGCTACCATCTTCACAAAGCTGGACTTGAGAGGTGCATACAATCTCATCCGGATCCGTGAGGGTGACGAGTGGAAGACCGCCTTTAACACCCGTGACGGACATTATGAGTACCTCGTCATGCCCTTCGGATTGAGCAATGCCCCAGCTGTCTTCCAGCATTTTGTCAATGAGATCTTCAGAGACATTTTATACCATCATGTCGTGGTCTATCTAGATGATATCCTCATTTTTGCTAACAATTTAGAGGAACATTGTTTTTGGGTAAAAGAGGTTCTGTCCCATCTCCGTGTCAATCATCTCTATTGCAAATTAGAGAAATGCGTCTTTGAAGTCAAGTCCATTCCGTTTCTAGGTTACATTGTGTCCGGTTCCGGACTAGAGATGGATCCTGAGAAACTACAAGCAATCCAGAATTGGCCGATACCCTTAACCCTCAAAGGGGTCCAGAGGTTCTTAGGGTTCGCCAATTATTACAGAAAGTTTATACGAGACTTTTCCACCATTGTGGCGCCTATTACTGCTTTAACTAAGAAGGGTGCTAACCCGTCCAAGTGGTCTGAAGAAGCTACGCAAGCTTTTCATCTTTTAAAACAACGGTTCATCTCAGCACCAGTTCTGAAACAGCCCAACATCGACTCCCCTTTCATCTTAGAGGTGGATGCCTCCTCCGTTGGAGTAGGAGCGGTGTTATCTCAGAGGGCTAAAGATGGTCATTTACACCCTTGCAGTTTCTTCTCCCGGAAGTTCTCCCCAGCTGAGCGCAACTATGCCATTGGCGACCAGGAGTTGCTAGCCATCAAGCTCGCTCTTGAAGAGTGGAGGTATCTGTTGGAGGGAGCTTCTCATTCAATCACCATACTTACAGACCACAAGAATCTTTTATATCTGAAAGGCGCACAATGTCTCAATCCTCGTCAAGCCAGATGGGCACTTTTCTTTTCCAGGTTCGACTTTAAGCTCCAGTTCTGTCCGGGCTCTCAGAATCGCAAGGCCGATGCCCTTTCCCGCTCATGGGAGCAAGAAAATGAGTCAGAGTCTTCAGACAAGCATCCTATTATAAATCCGTTGGCATTCTCCACGGTAGGGATGGACTCTACGCCCCCACCAGGGAAAAGTTTTGTGAAGCCGATGCTAAGGAAGAAGCTCATGCATTGGGCCCATGCTTCCCGTTTTGCCGGACATACAGGTATCCAAAAAACCCTGGAGTTTATCTCTAGGTCCTATTGGTGGCCAACTCTGAAAAAGGACGTCATGGAGTTTATTGCATCTTGCCCAAAGTGTGCTCAACATGAGGTGTCCCGCCGGTCGCCTGCGGGGCAACTGGTTCCACTGTCCGTTCCCCGTCGACCATGGACCCATTTGTCGATGGATTTCATTACAGACTTACCCATGTGCAACAAGTTCAATACCATCTGGGTGGTAGTTGACCGGTTCACCAAGATGGCGCACTTCATTCCTCTCACCGGTCTTCCGTCAGCTTCCAAGTTGGCTCAAGTATTCATACAAGAGATCTTCCGACTTCACGGTCTTCCTGAAGAAATTATCTCAGATCGAGGAGTCCAATTCACAGCCAAATTCTGGCGAAGTTTATGTCAAGTCCTCCAAGTCAAACTAAAGTTTTCCACGGCTTACCATCCTCAGACCAATGGTCAAACTGAGAGGGTGAATCAGGACTTGGAGGCCTTCCTCCGCATCTATGTGTCTTCCTCTCAAGATGACTGGGTTCAATTACTTCCCTGGGCCGAGTTTTGTCATAACAATCAGTATCATTCCTCATCTTCTTCAACACCATTCTTCACCAACTTTGGATTCCACCCTAAAGTCCCTGAGTTCCAACCGCTTCCAGCAACTTCTGTTCCTGCAGTGGATATCACCTTGCATCAGTTTGCAAATAACTGGAAGAGTGTACGATCAGCTCTGCTCAAGGCATCGTTCAGGTACAAGAAGTTTGCGGATAAGAAGCGTAGAGCAGTTCCTGCTCTCAAGGTGGGTGATCGGGTATGGTTATCCACGAAGAATTTGAGGTTAAGAGTTCCCAGTATGAAGTTTGCACCTCGCTACATCGGTCCTTTTAAAATTGAACAAGTCATCAATCCTGTTGCTTACAGACTCCAGTTGCCTCCCTTCTTAAAAATACCCAGGACATTCCATGTTTCCCTGTTGAAACCGCTGATCCTGAATCGGTTTCATTCCTCACTTCCTCCAACTCCGAAAGTCCAAACTCAACGAGGCGTTGAGTATGAAGTGGCCAAGATCCTGGACTCACGTCACCATTACGGTCAACTACAGTATCTTATTGACTGGAAGGGTTACGGCCCTGAGGAACGCTCATGGACCAATGTTTCTGATGTCCATGCTCCTGCCTTGGTTCGGAGATTCCATTCCAAGTTTCCTCAAAAGCCAAAGAAGTGTCCTGGGGCCACTCCTAAAGGGGGGGGGGGTGCTGTCACGATCCGGGTATCTGGACGCCATTACTTACCCTTCAGATGCCTCCTGAGGCTGGCTCAGCGTTCCAGGACCGGACCCCATCCGTTATACTGATGTCCACATTCCTGCCTCCTCTCCTGTCACTCTGAGATGCGGTCACCGCGGCGCCATGTTACATCTGGAATGGCGTCTCCCGCGGCCTCCGCCGCTGTCCCTGAGTTCCTGCATGCAGAGTGTCAGAGTGGCGATTACGTCAGCCGCGGCCTCCGCTGTGCCCGCGTGGTTTAGATGTGCAATCATCAGTCTGGCGTCTCCTGTCTCCTGTGGCCGGTGCCGCCATTGCTGTTTCAATTCTCACATGGATTACAAACCAAACTTCCCTCCAAGTGTCTGCATGGGCGCAGCCATCTTGGATTTTGTCATCTGATCATTTCCACCAATCTGCTTTCTGTATTGTTAATCTGCATAATTGCCTAGCCAATCCCTTCCTTGCTGCAGGTATAAATATGCTGTGCCTGAGCAAGGAAGGCGTCAGTGCTTTGGTTGTCAAACCTAGTTCCAGTTTGTCTCTTTCCTGTGGTTGTTTTCCAGGTTCCAGTTCCTATCTCCAAACCTCCACTAAAGAGACCCGCACCAGCATTCCACCTGCGGTGTAGCCTGACTCTCCTATCCTCATTGGATTCATCTGCTTCCAGCTACAGAACCACCTGCTTTCAGCATCCAGCTTCCAGCAGAGGTCAGCTCTTCTTAAAGTGCCGGTACCCTTTTCTGCATATTATCATTTATCACCGGCATTATTATTTCACCGCTCTCAAGCTACATTTATTATTTGACTGGTTCCAGCCAGTACCCACTCCGTGCCAACATCAGTCTGGTTCCAGCCAGTACCCACAGCAGCCGTTTTATCCACAGCAGCCCAGCTTTTCCTGGAACACCAGCTGGTACGATCCTGGGCTATCTCCATTGCTACAGTCGGGCCTGGTAAGGACTTTCCAACTAGAAGATTATAAGAACTATCTCACACTACCAGAGCCCTGTGGCCCTTGCCATCCTGTAGTACCCAGGAACTGTATTTATTCTCTGCTGATTTTTATGTTTTCTTTTTACTACTGCTGTGTTACGGAGTTTTGTCATAAATAAACATCATTGACTTTTATCCTGGTTGTCGTGGTCACGCCTTCGGGCAATTCTGTTACATGTTACTTACATGTCTAGGGGTCTGATACAACCTCCCAGGTTCCACCATACCTCAGCCCCTACAACTGAGGCTGCCTCCCGTCAGCATGCAGTACACATAGGCCCCTGGATCCAGTGGAACCCATAACATACACTAATAATTTCAATAAAAATAAAAATTTGAGGTGTTGGTTCATATTTTAGGCAACACATTTATGTTTGCAACCTAATGTAAATGTTCCTCATTTTTGCAACTTTCCACACACTAAAGTGTAGTTAAAATTGTGAGCACTAAATAGATATAATTGGCCAAAAATGTGACTGGAAGGCTGATTTTTTTTAAACCAAACTAAAATAATCACTCATAGGCTGTCTGGGCAGTAGCCTGGAGGATTATATTAAGACGGGTAATTATGAAACAAAATAGAAGAAAATATGGATGCATTTTATATATACAAAAATGCACCTAATGTACAGTATGTTATATTATATTGGAAAGTCAGCACTAACCACATGAAAGTAACTCTCCGAAAATAGTAGAACTTTAATTCCAGCTGTTTCATCTCACATAGGAACAAGGATCAATGCAACATGGCTGAATCTGTTGTGGTATCAAAGTGGAGGGATAGCGTTAGGATAAAACATCATGGAAAGCAACAATAGATCAAATGCAGATGTTGTAATTCTATAAAAGTCATAAAGTATAAAGACATTGGGCACTTTGACAATACCATCACCCCTTTGGGTGACCTATATATCTGGGGCCAGATGTAATGAAGTCCGAGTTGGTTGGAGGTGCGGGTTCCCGGCCAAACTACATACTACCCATGGTATTCCAGAAATGTATAGAAAACAGGTGACCAGTGTCCAAATACTTCTTCTCCTGGCATCATATGGATATGCTTACCATTTCAGTGGGTTGCCCATTTAGGCACAGGTTACATACTTGGATATATGTAGATGTGGGTGTAGAAAGATATATATGTAGATGCAGATATATGTAGATGTGGGTGTAGAAAGACTGGAGTGACAACTTCAGGAGTGAAAGAAACGTGTTTACTCAGCATCACATATATAACTAGACTGACTTCAGGGATACGAGAACCTCCCAGCATGCATAACAAAAGACATAGCCTCCTGCCAGGTCATACATTTACAATATACTGTACATGTCATGAATCGTGGTCTTAGCCGCCCATACAGGGTTAAACATTCATTCATTTCTGTATCCAGACTTCCTCTCAGTCTTGTTCATTGATCATCTGTTTCACCTGGTCAGCCTGACCAATGAACTGATACCACTCCCTATATCAACCAGTCTTTGGGATCAGGCCATTGCCTGAATAACCGTGTTCCTTCCAAAGATCATTCCAAGCTCCAGGTCTCATTCTGTGTGCCCTGTGATAGCGATTTCCAGTGACTACTCTGCTCCTGTATGTACTGCTACTATTATCCATTGTCTGCTACCAGTAAGACTCTAATTACCATTCTCTGTGTTACCTCTTGTCAGTGCAACAGCTTACAAACTGCTCACAGACTTACTGGACTGCTACCGTTACCTAAATATCTTGCCACTGTATGTCATCCACCAGTGCTGCTGCTTCCACGCTGCACACAGACTTACTCCCAGCCAATTCATCGCCAGTCTAACCGGTGTACCTGCGGTTCATGTCACCTGCTGCTGTGTATTCACCGCTTACCATACTCATCGATTCTGCTCTATGTCTCTGCTGTCTACTTCTTTGGATTGTGCTTGAAAGTAATACTTCTACTTTATGGTTCACTCAGGTTTACGGCATTGCCTTTGCTGACTCTCTATTGGTTTACCTGTACTGTGCTATTGTCCTGGGCTGGCTGAATAGGGCGCAGGTTCCAGGGCTGGAGTTCGGGGTTTGGTTGTGGTCTGTACACTCCGTTGCCGAATGCTGTATAACTTATTCCGCTTCTCTGTTCTGAGTTCCTCATTTCATTCCAGGGCCAGGTCTTGCATCAGAGCAGTACCAGGGATATAGCTTCTTCAACTTTTTCCCTGACTACATTAGACTCTGATTCCTGATTTGAGTCCTAGTTCTGTTTTGCCAGTACTATGCTTTGAGTTCCGAGGGTCTAGTTTAGCTGGCTTTAGCTGGTTGCTAGCCTAGGGGCTGCCCGGTAACCTGGTTGATTCCTCTAGCTCCATTCAGTATTCTTACATATCACCAGCCTATGGTTCCTATGTGTCACTAGGGTGCCTAAGCTCCTGTTAACCTACGAGTCAGAGTAACATCAATCCTCCCTGTTTTCTGAATGTCTCAGCTCATACCCAGGATCAGGGGCCAGGTCTGAAGAATCTAAGAACCATGACACATCATACTCTGCATTGCCCAGGGCTTCCATAATTCCCAAGGTATGTTCTGTAAATAGCTATAGCCTGTATACTGGACAGAGGGGCACGTAAACCAAACAGGCGATGGTAGTACCAAGGCATCCAGATTTATAGTAACCCGATTTTGCAAAATGTTAAACTGCATGGAGAACAGTTGAAGATCTAACTTGAAGAGACAGAAGGTGATTTCCAAAGTGCCCAGAGTCTTCTTGATCCAGAACAATTGTAAGTACATATACTTTATGACTTTTTAAACAAAAACCTCCTTTTCTTTCATCAGCTGTATCTTATTTGATGTACCTCTTCTACCCTCTATCCCTCCACTTTGATAATAAAAACTAAAAGAATAGTTTTTCTCAGCACTTGTCCTTGGCAGTACAAATCAGTTTCACAATAGAAATATGAAGTATTTTGATCAAAACACTTAACTTACAATATAACATCAAGAATAGAATACTCATTTTTGATAATGTATGAATATTTGTTTACTACCGTCCTGGATGCTGTCTGGCCAATCTACAAAGGGTTACTTAAATATGATTGAAACATTTTTCTATCACATTTTAGCTTTTTATGTATTGAGTTAAGTGCACATTATTATAAAGAAAATAAGAATTTACTTACCGATAATTCTATTTCTCGGAGTCCGTAGTGGATGCTGGGGTTCCTGAAAGGACCATGGGGAATAGCGGCTCCGCAGGAGACAGGGCACAAAAAAGTAAAGCTTTACTAGGTCAGGTGGTGTGCACTGGCTCCTCCCCCTATGACCCTCCTCCAGACTCCAGTTAGGTACTGTGCCCGGACGAGCATACACAATAAGGGAGGCATTTTGAATCCCGGGTAAGACTCATACCAGCCACACCAATCACACCGTACAACTTGTGATCTAAACCCAGTTAACAGTATGACAACAGAAAGGGCCTCTTAAAGATGGCTCCTTAACAATAACCCGAATTAGTTAACAATAACTATGTACAAGTATTGCAGATAATCCGCACTTGGGATGGGCGCCCAGCATCCACTACGGACTCCGAGAAATAGAATTATCGGTAAGTAAATTCTTATTTTCTCTATCGTCCTAAGTGGATGCTGGGGTTCCTGAAAGGACCATGGGGATTATACCAAAGCTCCCAAACGGGCGGGAGAGTGCGGATGACTCTGCAGCACCGAATGAGAGAACTCCAGGTCCTCCTTTGCCAGGGTATCAAATTTGTAAAATTTTACAAACGTGTTCTCCCCCGACCACGTAGCTGCTCGGCAGAGTTGTAATGCCGAGACCCCTCGGGCAGCCGCCCAAGATGAGCCCACCTTCCTTGTGGAGTGGGCTTTTACAGTTTTAGGCTGTGGCAGGCCTGCCACAGAATGTGCAAGTTGAATTGTGTTACAAATCCAACGAGCAATCGACTGCTTAGAAGCAGGTGCGCCCAACTTGTTGGGTGCATACAATATAAACAGCGAGTCAGATTTTCTGACTCTAGCCGTCCTTGCAATGTATATTTTTAAGGCTCTGACAACGTCCAACAACTTGGAGTCCTCCAAGTCGCTAGTGGCCGCAGGCACCACAATAGGTTGGTTCAGATGAAATGCTGATACCACTTTAGGGAGAAAATGCGGACGAGTCCGCAGTTCTGCCCTATCCGAATGGAAGATTAGATAAGGACTTTTATAAGATAAAGCCGCCAATTCAGATACTCTCCTGGCAGAGGCCAGGGCTAGTAACATAGTCACTTTCAATGTGAGATATTTCAAATCCACCTTTTTCAATGGTTCAAACCAATGGGATTTGAGGAAATCTAAAACTACATTTAGATCCCACGGTGCCACCGGAGGCCCCACAGGAGGCTGTATATGCAGTACTCCCTTGACCAAAGTCTGGACCTCAGGGACAGAGGCCAATTCTTTTTGGAAGAATATTGACAGGGCCGAAATTTGAACCTTAATGGATCCCAATTTGAGACCCATAGATAATCCTGATTGCAGGAAATGTAGGAAACGACCCAGTTGGAATTCCTCCGTCGGAACCCTCCGATCCTCGCACCACGCTACATATTTTCGCCAAATGCGGTGATAATGTTTCACGGTGACTTCCTTCCGTGCCTTAATCAAGGTAGGAATGACTTCTTCTGGAATGCCTTTCCCTTTTAGGATCTGGCGTTCAACCGCCATGCCGTCAAACGCAGCCGCGGTAAGTCTTGAAAAAGACAGGGACCCTGCTGTAGCAGGTCCCTTCTCAGAGGTAGAGGCCACGGTTCGTCCGTGAGCATCTCTTGAAGTTCCGGATACCAAGTCCTTCTCGGCCAATCCGGAACCACTAGTATTGTTCTTACTCTTCTTTGCCGTATGATCTTCAATACCTTTGGTATGAGCGGCAGAGGAGGAAACACATACACTGACTGGTACACCCAAGGAGTTACCAGTGCGTCCACAGCTATTGCCTGTGGATCTCTTGACCTGGCGCAATATTTGTCCAGTTTCTTGTGGAGGCGAGACGCCATCATGTCTACAATTGGTCTTTCCCAACGGTCTATTAACATGTTGAAGACTTCTGGATGTAGACCCCACTCTCCCGGATGAAGATCGTGTCTGCTGAGGAAGTCTGCTTCCCAGTTGTCCACGCCCGGGATGAACACTGCTGACAGTGCTATCACGTGATTCTCCGCCCAGCGAAGAATCTTGGCAGCTTCTGCCATTGCACTCCTGCTTCTTGTGCCGCCCTGCCTGTTTACATGGGCGACCGCCGTGATGTTGTCCGACTGAATCAACACCGGCTTTCCTTGCAGGAGAAGTTCCGCCTGGCTTAGAGCATTGTAGATTGCTCTTAGTTCCAGAATGTTTATGTGAAGAGACTTTTCCAGACTCGTCCATACTCCCTGGAAGTTTCTTCCTTGTGTGACTGCTCCCCAGCCTCTCAGGCTGGCGTCCGTGGTCACCAGGATCCAATCCTGAATGCCGAATCTGCGGCCTTCTAATAGGTGAGCCTTCTGCAACCACCACAGAAGTGACACCCTTGTCTTTGGTGACAGGGTTATTCGCAGGTGCATCTGCAGATGCGACCCTGACCATTTGTCCAACAGATCCCTTTGGAATATTCTTGCATGGAATCTGCCGAATGGAATTGCTTCGTAAGAAGCCACCATTTTTCCCAGGACTCTTGTGCATTGATGTACTGACACTTTTCCTGGTTTTAGGAGGTTCCTGACCAGATCGGATAACTCCTTGGCTTTTCCCTCTGGAAGGAAAACCTTTTTCTGAACCGTGTCCAGAATCATTCCTAGGAACAGCAGACGAGTTGTCGGGATTAAATGGGATTTTGGAATATTCAGAATCCACCCGTGTTGTCTTAGCACCTCTTGAGATAGTGCTAAAGCTGTCTCCAGCTGTTCTCTGGACCTTGCCCTTATTAGGAGATCGTCCAAGTATGGGATAACTAATACGCCTTTTCTTCGAAGAAGAATCATCATCTCGGCCATTACCTTGGTAAAGACCCGAGGCGCCGTGGACAATCCGAACGGCAGCGTCTGAAACTGATAGTGACAGTTTTGAACAATGAACCTGAGGTACCCCTGGTGTGCGGGGTAAATCGGAACGTGTAGATACGCATCCTTGATGTCCAAGGATACCATAAAGTCCCCTTCTTCCAGGTTCGCTATCACTGCTCTGAGTGACTCCATCTTGAACTTGAACTTTTTTATGTAGAGGTTCAAGGACTTCAGATTTAGAATAGGCCTTACCGAGCCATCCGGCTTCGGTACCACAAATAGAGTGGAATAATACCCCTTTCCTTGTTGTAATAGGGGTACTTTGACTATCACCTGCTGAGCGTACAGCTTGTGAATGGCTTCCAACACCCTCTCCCTTTCGGAAGAGACGGTTGGTAAGGCAGACTTCAGGAAACGATGAGGAGGATCCGTCTCTAATTCCAACCTGTACCCCTGAGATATTATCTGCAGGATCCAGGGGTCTACCTGCGAGTGAGCCCACTGCGCGCTGTAATTTTTGAGACGGCCCCCCACTGTCCCCGAGTCCGCTTGAGAGGCCCCAGCGTCATGCTGAGGTTTTTGCAGGAGCCGGGGAGGGCTTCTGTTCCTGGGAAGGAGCTGCCTGTTGGTGTCTCTTCCCTCTTCCTCTGCCTCGTGGCAGGTACGACAAGCCCTTTGCTCTCTTATTTTTGTAGGAGCGAAAAGGCTGCGGTTGAAAGGTCGGTGCCTTTCTCTGTTGGGGAGTGACTTGAGGTAAAAAAGTGGATTTCCCGGCAGTAGCCGTGGCCACCAAGTCTGATAGACCAACTCCAAATAACTCCTCCCCTTTATACGGCAAAACCTCCATGTGACGTTTTGAATCCGCATCGCCTGTCCACTGTCGTGTCCATAAGGCTCTTCTGGCTGAAATGGACATAGCACTCACCCGAGATGCCAGTGTGCAAATATCCCTCTGTGCATCACGCATATAGATAAATGCATCCTTTATTTGTTCTAACGACAGTAAAACATTGTCCCTATCTAGGGTATCAATATTTTCAATCAGGGATTCTGACCAAACTACTCCAGCACTGCACATCCAGGCAGTTGCTATAGCTGGTCGTAGTATAACACCTGCATGTGTGTATATATTCTTTTGAATAACTTCCATCTTTCTATCTGATGGATCCTTAAGTGCGGCCGTCTCAGGAGAGGGTAACGCCACTTGTTTGGATAAGCGTGTGAGCGCCTTGTCCACCTTAGGGGGTGTTTCCCAGCGCGCCCTAACCTCTGGCGGGAAAGGGTATAATGCCAATAACTTTTTTGAAATTATCAACTTTTTATCAGGAGCAACCCACGCTTCATCACACACGTCATTTAATTCTTCTGATTCAGGAAAAACTGTTTGTAGTTTTTTCACACCATACATAATACCCTGTTTTACGGTATCTGTAGTATCAGCTAAATGTAACGTCTCCTTCATTGCCAAAATCATATAACGTGTGGCCCTACTGGAAAATACGTTTGAATTTCTACCGTCGTCACTGGAATCAGTGCCCGTGTCTGGGTCTGTGTCGACCGACTGAGGCAAAGGGCGTTTTACAGCCCCTGACGGTGTTTGAGGCGCCTGGACAGGCATTAATTGATTGTCCGGCCGCCTCATGTCCTCAACTGACTGTTTAAGGGAAGATAAACCATCACGTAATTCCACAAATAAAGGCATCCATTCTGGTGTCGACCCCCTGGGGGGTGACATCTGCATATTTGGCAATTGCTCCGCCTCCACACCAATATCGTCCTCATACATGTCGACACCACGTACCGACACACACCGCAAACTCACAGGGAATGCTCTAATGAAGACAGGACCCACTAGCCCTTTTGGGGAGACAGAGGGAGAGTCTGCCAGCACACACCACAAAGCGCTATATATACAAGGGATATCCTTATATTAAGTGCTCCCTTATAGCTGCTTTAATATATATATATATAGCCATTAATGTGCCCCCCCTCTCTGTTTTACCCTGTTTCTGTAGTGCAGTGCAGGGGAGAGACCTGGGAGCCGTTCTGACCAGCGGAGCTGTGACAGAAAATGGCGCCGTGTGCTGAGGAGATAGGCCCCGCCCCTTTTTCGGCGGGTTCTTCTCCCGCTATTTTTCCAGTCAGGCAGGGGTTAAATATCTCCATATAGCCCCTATGGGCTATATGTGAGGTATTTTTAGCCTTGTATAAGGTTTATATTTGCCTCTCAGAGCGCCCCCCCCCAGCGCTCTGCACCCTCAGTGACTGCCCAGTGAAGTGTGCTGAGAGGAAAATGGCGCACAGCTGCAGTGCTGTGCGCTACCTTATGAAGACTGAGGAGTCTTCAGCCGCCGGTTTCCGGACCTCTTCACGCTTCAGCATCTGCAAGGGGGTCGGCGGCGCGGCTCCGGGACCGGACTCCACGGCTGGGCCTGTGTTCGATCCCTCTGGAGCTAATGGTGTCCAGTAGCCAAGCAGCAAATCCACTCTGCATGCAGGTGAGTTTACTACTTTCCCCCTAAGTCCCACGTTGCAGTGATCCTGTTGCCAGCAGGACTCACTGTAAAGAAAAAAACCTAAACTAAACTTTCTCTAAGCAGCTCTTTAGGAGAGCCACCTAGATTGCACCCTTCTCGTTCGGGCACAAAATCTAACTGGAGTCTGGAGGAGGGTCATAGGGGGAGGAGCCAGTGCACACCACCTGACCTAGTAAAGCTTTACTTTTTTGTGCCCTGTCTCCTGCGGAGCCGCTATTCCCCATGGTCCTTTCAGGAACCCCAGCATCCACTTAGGACGATAGAGAAACTAATAAAAATTAAGACACTGGAATCAGGCAGCAGGGCTATCTGGAAATCTTTCGGGGTGTGGTAAAACTTGTGTGGGGGCATGACTGTGTCACTTTGTGAAGAGTAGGGCACTCTGTACATGCTGTATTGCCATGTAGTGGTGGCACGCTATTGCTGAGGGCATGGCCATAATTTGTACCCATTCCCCTTTCGTAGCAGTCGTACTCCTATGAAATCAGTTAAGTGCATATTATTTCAAGAATCATTTCAGTGGTGTCAGGAGCATAGATTAGAGTATACTGACATTGAGCTAGAAGCTTAATATTTTACTCAGTTATGACTTAATGGGTCTGATCCTGAGAGGCTGACTTATCAACGAGTTTTATCATACGCAATGAGTTTTAAAACTTGTTGCGTATGATAAATCAACTGTAAGTTGCTGTTTTCCTGTTTGATTATTTGTTTATGTACTCTGTAATTGGGCGCTGTGGAACCCTTGTGGAGCCATATAAAGGATAATAATAATAATAATAATAATAAATGTTGCTCCAGCCAATCAGCTCCCAACTGTCGTTTTACAAACACACAACAGTTAGGTGCCGAATGGCTGGTGCACCAATTATCATACCCATGATAAAACTCATTGATAAATCAGCCTCTGAGTCTGACACAGTTGTGTCTGTATCTCTTGACTGTCTCCAGTCTGCGACTTTATGCAAATACCGCTACAAAGTCCTTCCCTGGTGGACTGAGACAATCACTGTCCATGTCTGTAGATGCTTAAATACAGTACAGATGTAAAAAAAAAATCTACTGTTCTACCAACTGCAGCTCCATAGTATAGGGACATTAATAATACTGACTTTAACTAAACAAAATCTACGAGAATCTGACAAAAAATGGTGCAATCACAGTAGCCTTAAATTCATTTTTAAACGTAAATATAACATTTGACACCATGGATCATGGAATTCTTTTTCTGAGCACCGTAAGAATTTCTGTGGAATGGATGGCACAGTCCTTAGCTGGTTCAAATAATTTCTCACTGGCAAGTCACAGAAAGTTTCAACTGGAATAAACTCATTATTACCAGTGCCACTACCATGTGGTGTTCCATAGGGTTCTATACTATCTCACCATACTTTTTGCAGTATACATGCTACCGCTGGGTGAAATAAATAGATATCATGGCCTGGTCTACCACTGCTATGCAGATAAACAACTGTACCTGTCCTTTGCTCAGGGTACTGAGAACTCAATAACAACCATAAATGGCTGTCTAGCTGAGCTCCAGGAGTGGATGAGTGCCAGTTGGCTGTGACTGAATCCTGATAAAACAGAGGTCCTTATGATAGGTCACATGACAAGACTGCAGAAAAGCTAACCAACAGGACTTAAGTTTGGGGGTTCACAACTACAAAACATAGAACATGTGCTAAATCTTGGTGTTGTCCTTTATGGCGGCTTGACACTTAAACATCAGGTATCTGCCACAATCAAATCTTCATTCTTTCATCTGAGGCACATAGCCCGAATACAGCACTTAATTCCCACAGATGATCTGCTCAAAGTCATACATGCATTTGTATCATTTTGCTTAGAGTACTGCAGTGCCCTCTATCCTGGTCTCTCAGCAAAAGAATTGCACCACTTACAGCTGATACAAAATGCAGCCATCAGGCTGTTAATCAACCAGCCCCATTCCAGCCATATAACACACGTTCTCTACTCCCTTCACTGGCTACCTGTAAGATGGTAAATCATTCTCAAGATTGGCTTACTGACTTTCATAGTCCTACATGACCAGGGCCCAATGTACTTGAAGCAGCTTCTGATTCCTTACTGTCCCACGCGATTACTGCGATGTGTAGATGAAGGACTATTAACAGTACCTAGAATCTCCCCGAATTCATCTGGAGGTGGAGGTTTCAGCTTTGTTGTTCAGGCTCTATGGAAATCTCTCTTCCCTTCCCCGCACAGTGCGAGAAGTCTCCACTCTAGAATTCTTCAAAAACAGAGCCAAGACTTTCCTATTTACTCAGTATTTCACTAATATCTACTGTTTAGCTTGTTTAGTATTTTGTGCTGTAAAGACAAATGTAAAGAACTTTGAGTCCTATTAGGAAAAAGTGCTATATAAATAACTGTATGCATTTAAAATACCGCCCATCAGGATTGTGGCGGTAGCAATACCGATGCCGAAATCCCAAAAGAGGTAAAATGCCACCGCTGGAATACCGTCGCGGTTGGTGATTCTCCCTCTGTGGGTGTCCACGACACCCATAGGGGCCTCGATGTGTTCACCCCGCTGCTGGCATTCTGGCGTCCGGGATGCCGCTGTCTGTATAGTGACAGACAGCATCCCGTATGACGAGATCCCATACCGATCCCTAAATAACATTATTATTATTATTATTATTATTTTCATAATTATGGTACGTGAAGATTTCACCCAGAGCACAATCCCTCAGTCACATATTATTCGTTAAATCAGCCTTAGTTAAGTAATTATTGCTAAGGAATATGTAATAGTAGGGCCTGATTCATTAATGCAGGAGGAGGTGCATACGTCTTTAGCCTACTCAGCCTTGCCGACACAGTGTGGCTTACAGGGGCCAAAGAAACTGTGTCTCATGAAGCAGTCCTTGGCCTTGCCATTTCTGGAAAATGGGGGCAACACTCAGTCAGTCGCCATCTCAGTCAGGCGCCATCTTTTTTCTCGTGACGGATTGCACCTGAATGAGGAAGGGGCTGCGGTGCTGGGGGGTAGGATGGTTAGTAGGTTGGAGGAGCTTTTAAACTAGGAGCCTGGGGGGAGGGTTTAGCTAGAAACTATGGGTCATGCAGCGAGTATAGTAGGGATGGTAGTAGTGAGATAAATGGGGGTGGAGAAGGGGGGAGGGAAAGTGCAGCCGGTAAGGGTATTTACAAGGGTTCCATTAAGGGTGTTAAGAAAGGTATTGCTAAAGCATTAAATAATAACAATTATGTGTCATCATTACAGACTATAGAAAATGTTGTACTGGACTTAAGGGAAAATACTTATGCCAGGGCGGTGGTTTTAGAAGGGAACATTGGGGTGACCAAAGAGAAAAGAAAGGTGGGCAATACTGAGTACGGTGGGGTTGGAGAGGGAGCGAGAAGGACAGTCTGTATCAGTAACTCTACTGATGCACTAGTTAACCAGGATGGGAAATCTTTAGGAAAACAAACAAATAAAGGAACGAATAAACTAAAATGTATGCTTGCAAACGCAAGAAGTCTACCAGGTAATATGGGGGAATTGGAATTGTTAGCATCAAAGTCTGAGTATGACATTATAGGTATTACGGAAACATGGTGGGACAACTCTCACGACTGGGTTGCTAACTTGGAGGGGTATTCTCTTTTTAGGAGGGACGGGGCTAACAAAAGAGGAGGAGGTGTATGTCTTTATGTTAAACCATCACTTAAACCATACCTAAAGGAGGTTATCTATGAGGAGACTGGCGATAATGTGGAGTCACTATGGGCAGAAATCTCAATTGGGGGAATTGATGCAAAAAAACTAGTCATAGGCACATGCTACAAACAGCCGGATATTAGCATACACGAGGAAGAACAACTATTGCAGCAAATCAAAACGGCTGCGGGATTGGGGGACATCCTTGTCATTGGGGATTTTAATTACCCGGATATAAACTGGAGGAATGATTCATGTGCTAAAAGCGAGGGGTAGCAGGTTCTTAAATATGTTTAGGGATCACTACTTGTCTCAATTAGTCGAGGACTCAACTAGGGGTAAAACTGCCCTGGATCTAGTAATTACTAATAATGTGGACATTATATCAAACACTAAAGTTGGGGAGACTTTGGGTAACAGTGATCACTATATGATCACATTCAACATCAGTTTCAGGAAACATAGCTACAGGGGTTCCACCAAAACTTTTAACTTTAGGAAGGCTAATTTCAGTATGCTTAGAAGTGCACTTAACGACATAGAGTGGGAGGTCTGTTTAATAACAAGAACACTTCAGAAATGTGGGATGTTTTAAAAGGGTTGCTGTATAGCAATATTCATAACTTTATTCCCATGGGCAGTAAACGCAGGAGTATTAAACTCAAACCGATGTGGCTTAACAAGAAGGTTAAGGCAGAAATGGATAAAAAAAGCGGGCTTTCAAAGCATTTAAATCTAATGGAAAGGAGGAGTCTTTCAAGTATTACAAGGAGTGTAATAAGAAATGCAAAAAAGCAATAAGAGCAGCTAAAATGGAAATTGAAAAGCAAATCGCTATAGAGAGTAAAACCAATCCTAAAAAGTTTTTTAAATACATAAACGGTAAAAGGTTAAAAAAGGAGAATATAGGTCCATCAAAAGATGAATTAGGAGAATTGATAAATGATGACGAAATAAAAGCGGAAATACTGAACAAATTCTTTTCATCAGTATTCACCAGTGAAGAACTGATGGTGGGAGTAGAGCATAACAATTGTGACAGTAATGATTCATGGTTAGATACTTCTTTAAGTGAAGAAGTAGTCCGGGAGAGACTAAGCAAAATTAAGATTAATAAATCACCTGGTCCTGATGGACTTCACCCGAGGGTTCTTATGGAGCTTAGTTCACAACTAGCACGACCCCTATACTTGATTTTCAATAGTTCAATTAGATCAGGCATGGTACCGAAGGATTGGCGTATAGCTGAGGTAGTGCCATTATTTAAAAAGGGATCCAAAAAATCTTCCGGGAAATTACAGACCAGTTAGTTTAACATCTATAGTGGGGAAAATATTGGAAGGAATTCTAAGGGACGTCATACAGGAGTATCTAATGTCCGCTAGGATTATTAGCAAGAACCAGCATGGGTTTGTGAGGGACAGGTCATGTCATACTAATTTAATTTGCTTCTATGAGAAAGTGAGCAATAATCTTGATCAAGGAAAAGCAGTGGATGTGGTCTTCCTAGATTTTGCAAAAGCCTTCGATACAGTTCCTCACAGGAGACTGATGAGCAAATTAAAGGATATTGGCCTAGGAAAAACTATTTGCACATGGATAAGCAGCTGGTTGGATAGCAGGGTACAGCGAGTAGTGGTCAACGGTAAGTCCTCAACCTGGTCCCCAGTAGTCAGCGGAATACCACAAGGGTCCGTACTCGGACCACTACTGTTCAACATATTTATCAATGACCTAGAAATAGGCCTGGAAATCAGTGTCAATCTTTGCAGATGATACTAAACTGTGTAAGGTAATTAATTCAGAATTGGATGTGGAGTCCTTGCAGATTAATCTATCTAAACTTGAACTCTGGGCATCTAAATGGAAAATGAGGTTCAATACAGACAAATGCAAGGTTATGCATTTTGGGACTAAAAACAAACTTGCATCCTACATATTAAATGGGGAACGCCTAGGGGAAACAGAGTTGGAAAAAGATTTGGGGGTATTCATTGATAATAGGCTTAATAACCGCACACAATGTCAAAATGCAGTAAAGAAGGCAAGTAAGGTGCTAGCGTGCATAAAAAGGGAAATTGAGACAAGGGACTCAGATGTAATCATGCCGCTGTATAAGGCATTGGTACGTCCGCACCTGGAATATTGTGTTCAGTTTTGGGCACCATTGTATAAAAAAGACATCAGTGAACTCGAAAGTGTTCAAAGGCGAGCTACTAAATTGATTAAAGGCCTAGAAGGACTGGACTATAAGGAAAGACTTACTAGGCTGAATATGTATACACTAGAAAAGAGGCGCCTAAGAGGAGATATTATTAATCTTCAAATATGTAAAGGGACATCACAAAGAGTTATCAGAGGAATTATTTATTAAAAGAACACAGTTTAGGACACGTGGGCACTCGCTGCGACTGGAGGAGAGAAAGTTCCGAACGCAACGGAGGAAAGGTTTCTTCACTGTTAGGGCAATCAGGATGTGGAATTCCCTGCCAGGGAAGGTGGTAATGGCGGACTCTGTAACTGGATTTAAAAAAGGAATGGATACATTTCTGAATGAAAAAGCTATCCAAGGTTATAATACTTAAAATATCAGCGTGGTTAATCCGGGGGTAACATGAGTTATAGTAGCTAACTAGTCATAAAACATTATTTAGCAAGTATGTAGAATCATTACAACTTAAAACAGGTTGAACACGATGGGTAATTTGCATCTATTCAACCTCAAATACTATGTTACTATGTTACCCCCCCCCCCCCATTTTCCCACACGCCAGCTGCCCCCGTCCCCCTTTCCCCCCCACGAACGCCTCTGCCTGTCAATCAAGCAGAGACGCTTGCATTTTAGAGAGAAGATCGCAGGACCCATTCTGCACATGTGCAGAACGGGTTCTGCGTATGCGCAGTTCCCCCTAACATCGGCAAAATTCAGTAAGGATCGATTTTGCGATCCTTACTGAATTAGGCTCTATAATTACTTAAATCAGTTGAAAAATGTATCAGTTACCATACTTTAAAAAAAATACATCCTTGTGTGGAATGCTGCAACTCCCAAAAAGTTCCTGAGCTTTTGAAAATGTGTATAGATTTATTTATAGCTCTTACACTAGCCAGTAGTCAGCAATTTCTAGATAGCTGAACCTCTAGGTCACATAACTACTGATCAATTATTTTCTTATCCTATACAATAGCTTGCAGCATCTAAACTCATCAATAGAGATTTCTTTTTGAAAAGCAATACCACAAGTTCTCTCTCAAGGAAAAAAAGAAAAACATTGGAGCAAATTTTCTTTAGATGAATGGCGCAGTCACTGCCTGTCCCTTGGATCCTAAATCGTGCTGTTCACTTTGGGGCAGATAGGTAATATATTCTTTTTGCATAATATTTTATTCTTTATTTACTCTGCACAATAAATGTTAATGTGCAGCATTGGGAGTGCCTGGCACACTCCTACCACTGGTGAGTGCGTTCTGTGTCAATGTCAGCTTGCTGATACAGTATCATAGTAACATAGTAACATAGTATTTGAGGTTGAATAGAGGCAAATTGCCCATCGTGTTCATCCTGTTTTAAGTTGTGATGATTCTACATACTTGCTGAATAATGTTTTATGACTAGTTAGCTACTATAACTCATGTTCCCCCGGATAAACCACGTTGATATTTTAAGTATTATAACCTTGGATAGCTTTTTCATTCAGAAATTTATCCATTCCTATCACAGTTCATAGTGCTGCTGTTATTATTGCAAAGGTGTTGTGAGTAATGGGGGATGTACTGTAGTTTTGGATATAAATGATTAAACACAGACATCTGTAGGATCATATGGTGTGCAGACTCCCATGAGTGGGGCGCACATGGGCCCAAAAATCGCACCCACCATGTGTTGGCACAGTGACACATAGACGAACGTGGACACATCTGTGTTTGCATCAGTAATGCGACAAAAGTACAATGCATGGGTACCATAGATACTTTCGCTGCATGCAGCTGCTGTGTGTGACTCAGACACTAACCTGGGACAGAAAGGTGAAAGACAAGTTAGCCACTCCATGCCTCATGCAACGCATTGTTGTGCCTAAAATGTGGCTTTACACCAACTCTATTGCAACAAAAATACTAGTCCTAAGTGCCGTGACTTTGGATGCAGCTACGATGAGAAAAAGACATCAGTGGCCTGCAGAACAGTTTGACGATGGCGGCAAACTGCACATCGGCCGCACAGCCCCGATGGATGTGACCATAATGTGATTGACTGCAGTGGCCATTTGCGGGGCGGTGATGCAGTATTGGGGGGCAGGGCAAACAGGGGTGGACCTGGACCGTTTCCATGGCGGCTGCATGACGACACACACAGCCACTCTGGAAAAAAATGGTGGCCGACTGCCTGACAGCACAGCCAGGGGTCAACCGCAGTTACCATGCATCCGCATGCATTGGGAGGTGGCCTCTCACAGTATGGCTGGCGTTGTCCTGTGCTGGGTATCCCCCACTATGTGCAGAGATGAACGCAGATATAGCTGTGTATGCAGCGATCTGCGTTCATCTCTGAATAACCCCCTAAATTCAGGAAAATGTAGTCTGGGATTCACTATCCATGAAGGAGCATCTAAGTTTGCGCCATGTGTCTCATGCCCATCTGTCTCATGTGTCTCATGCATGGCGGCAATGCTTTTGTACCTGAGGAGTAGCTCCCTGCCAGCGCAGCTCCTGCCCGCTGGCAGGGAGCTACTCGTCGCTCTCCAGGTCGCAGCGGCTGTGTGTGATGCCACGCAGCCGCTGCTGTCCACCCCCCCCCCCACCCACACATGTTCCGGGCATGCCTGCGTTGCTCAGACCACACCCCCAAAATGTCGGCCCAACGCCGCCGGCCCGCCCCCTCCTGCCCAGCGAACCCCTCTGCCTGTCAATCAGGCTGAGGTGATCGCTGGGCAGAGATGCTGATCGCATCTCTGGCATGCGCAAGCGCACTGCGGTGCTGGCGCATACGCAGTTCAGACCTGATCGCCTGCTGTGCGAAAATGCACAGCACCGATCAGGTCTGAATTCAGCCCAATGTAATTACTGTGACGCTAGCTGAGTAGTTGTGGAGCTGTCCAGTGCTGAACTAATTTGTTGTGGAAAGGAGATAATGCATCAAAACATTATAGAGAAAATAAAGATGATGATGATGATGATTATTTAATTTAACTAATGCTTTTCTCTAAAAAGATGACTATAGGACCTGATTTAAAGGTGGATGCTGTATGTATTGTTGCTGCACCTTTAGATGCAAAAATATACCAATGTCACCGGAGGTATCTTGAGAAAAAGATGTCTCCTGATGATGCAGCATTGACTCTACATCCCAAATTGGGTGCAATGATGCAGGATCCATTCTGCATATGTGCAGAAGGGGTGCTGCGTATGTACAGTCTATGCACCATCAGAGTTGTACGCAAACTGCCAGGTATGCATACAGTACAACTCTGAATCAGGTCCATAATACAGAGCTTTGTAGAAATGACAGAAGTGAGGAACATAATACTGATGTGAGGCAGCCATATTGGGTAATAAATTCCAAGGATTATTTATTCTGACTGATGCCCCCCCCCCCCCACACACACTCACACACACACATACACATACATACTTGAAATAGGGAAGACGTGTGCAAAAAAAAAAGGGGCACGGCCATACAATAGTAACCCCAATTCAAACTACACCACACAGTGGTGTCCATTACTCACATTATGTCACACAGTAATGTCCATTATTCACGTGACAATACACAGTAGTACCCCTTATACACATTATGCCTTGTTAGAGTAGCTTACATGCATTACACCACAGTAGAGCAGACCCCATTATACACATTGTGCCAGGTAGAGCCTCTTATACACACTGCGCTAGGTAGAGCCTCATACACTCTGCGCCAGATAGAGTCTCTTATGCAAATTGCGCCAGGTAGAGCCCCTTATACACATTGCATCAGGTACAGCCCTTTATGTACACTGTGCCAGGTACACATTATGCCATGTTAGGGCAGCTTACACACATTACACCGCAGTAGAGTACACTGCGTAGAGTACACATTACACATTATTGCCATGTTAGGGCAGCTTACACACATTACACCGCATTATACACATTGTGCCAGGTAGAGCTTCTTATACACACTGCGTCAGGTAGAGCCTCATGCACACTGTACCAGGTAGAGCCACTTACACACATTGCACCAGGTAGAGGCCCTTATACACATAGCGCCAGGTAGCCCCTTATAAACACTGTGCCAGGTAGCCAATTAGACACACTGCACCAGGTGGCCCTTTATATACACTGCACCAGGTAGAGCCTCTTAGGAGAGAGTGAGTGTAAATTTGTGTCTATGAGTCTGTGTAAATGTTTGTGTCTCTGTTACCAGCTCTCTGGACAAAGTCACTATAGGGAAGTGGGAGGTGGACAGCATTGCATGGGGACCGGGAGGTGGGAGACGAACAGTGCGTTGCAGGCAGCGGGGGGGTCAAATCAGATGCACCCCTGGGCAGTGCCTCACCCGCAGGGTCGCCCAGCAACATGTACAGTTGGCAGCAGTGGCAGCCACACTGCACTATAATATTAAGAAACCATTGGCGTTTCTATAATGGGTGCAATGGGTGCGGTGCACACGGGCCCCTGGTTCCAGGGGGGGCCCACACCACACCCATTTTCATACTTACCTTTCCGGAGTCCAGCGGCGGGAGCTGTTATCGTGCTGGAAAGCGCGGTAGCCAAATTGGTCTCCGGATCATGGCGGGCGCCATGTTTCCAGAGACCTGCGCATGCACTGTAGACTCTGGCACAGTGCCGGAGTCTGCAGCGCCATGCAGAGGAGGGGGCCCACCCGGAGGTGCACACGGGCCCCCTCCTCTGTAGAAACGCCCCTGTAAGATACACTACATAAACTACAGCTCCCAGCAGCCCTTGGCATCACAGCACAGTAATATGAAGAAACACTACATAAACTACACCTCCCAGCAGCCCATGTTGCCAAGGAGCTCCTGGCAGCAAGGGCTGCTGGGAGCTGTAGTTTATGTAGTGTTTCTTGATTTTAGTGCGGTGCGGTGCTGGACACCGGTGTTGCCAGGCTTCACTGCAGGGTGTGGCACACACAGGTACTGCATCTACAAATCTACCCCCTGGCTGCAGTTAGCACTGCCAGGTTTTGCCCCTCCTCTGCTGGCGCCCCTGGCAAGTGCCATCCTGGCCAATGGGTAGATATGCCTCTGCTACAGCATAGTCAAAAATTCATATAGGAAGTTACACCAACTGCCCCCCCCCCTCCCCCCCCCCTCCCCAATGCTGCCAAACATCACCAGCAGTGACTTATTGGCAGTTGATGTGGCTCCCCTATTTGAATTCTGGACTGTGGAACTGCCACTGGTGGCTACCCATGAAGGTACCACAGAAAGCCTTACTGTACATAGGTTACACTTAGCGGAAAAGGGAATGCCTGGATGAGATAACACTATAGGGAAGCTACAGAATACTAATACTAATATTTATTAAAGCACTGACTAAATATTTTACAAAACATTGTAGAAGCATGTATCATTATTACAGTATTCAGCACCAACATAGTCTGCAGGGCACTTCAGTGTAGGGATAGGAACATTACATAATTATTGACAACAGACACTGTTTATGGGTACACACTAAAACATGGCGCCAGCGTCGCTACTGCTGTGTCCAGTCTACGTCGCCATAGACCAACCCTTAGCTCTGATGTTCCTCATTTTTGCGTATAGGTTGCGAATGTGTACGCAATTGCAAATGAGTTTGCAATGGCTCCAGTGGGCATCTCTTTTCATTTCACGGTGGCAGCCTCACTTGCTAACATTAACAGTTCCATAATTGTCTGAGCTCCTGCATTTCAGCACTCAGGCTGAGCAACCTGATTATTTCCTGTTGTCACTGGTGCTATTACTGATTTTAGAAGACAACCTGACTCATAGGCTGATAGTGGACAGAGCCGGCCATAGGCATAGGCAAACTAGGCAATTGCCTAGGGCATTTGATATGCCTAGGGGCATCAGCAGCTTCTGCTGATTAAAATGATATGCGGCATGCCTATATTCTGTGTGTAGCATTTCATATGCAGATACAGCCACAGTCTCACACAGTATATAGGAATGCTGCATATCATTTTAATCAGCAGAAGCTGCTTGTGCATCCTAGCCACATAGCAATGCAAATAAGATGCATTTTCATTTAAAAAAAATGTGCCCGACGTTAGCATTGAGGCAAGATTTTTGAGGACACATCTGTATCCAAGCAGAGGCAGAGGTCACAGTGTTAGTGGCAGTGTGAGTGCTGTGTGCATGTGAGTGGGTTGGTTGTGCAGTAGTGTTCAGAATATGTGTAAGGAGCATTACGTGTGTCATGTAAATATGCATTAATAATGTGCAACATATGTGTAAGGGGCACTATGTGTGTCATTATGTGTATAGGGGCACTAATAATGTGCAGCAAATGTGTAGGGGGCACAATGTGTGTCATTATGTGTATAAGGACATTAATAATGTGCAGCAAATGTGTAGGGGGCACTATGTGTGTCATTATGTGTATAAGGGCATTAATAATGTGCGGCATATGTGTAAGGGACATTATGTGTAAAAGGGCATTAATAAAGGTTGTCATAATGTGTAAGGCACATTATGTTTATAAGGACATTAATAATGTGTCTCATATGTGTAAGGGGCATTACTGTGTGGCATTATGTGTATAAGGTGCTCTACTATGTGGCATTGCGTATAGAAAGGGCACTACTGTGTCGTCTAATGTGAATAAAGAGCAATAGGGTGTGGTGTAATGTGAATAAGGAGCAATTCAGTGGGATGTAATGTGAATAAGGGGCTCTACTGTGAGGAGTAACGTTTATAAGGTAAAGTGATACTACTGTGGGACGTAATATGAATTATGGACACTCGCATGATCAAATGTGAATAAAGTTGCAGTACTGTGTGGCGTAATTGAAATTGGGATTACTATTGTGTGGCCAGGCTCCTTGCCAGCAAAAACACACCCCTTTTTGGGCTGTGCGCCAAATGTGCGAAAAAAATATAAGGACTGCTATGGATGGGGGGGGGGGTTGGTGATGGGAAAGAGGTGAAAGGTCAGAGGCGGAATCAGCGGTGGTGCTAGGGGGCACCAGCCAAAATCTTGCCTAGGGCATCATATTCTTTAGGGCCGGCTCTGATAGTGGACATCCATCCATGCACCATTATAGTATCAGTTACCTGGTATCACAGCAACAGCATATTTTAAGAGCGAAGCAGTCTGTGCTTTGATGTTTTTCCTGTAAAGGTAACCCTGTGTTTACAATCATTATAAGCCTGCAATGCCACAGACAGATTAACATTCATATCATTTCATCAATCCATACCACGGTAGCCAGATAGCCAACACTCTTGTCTGCTTACATTAGCAACTTTCATACTGATATCTCAGGTCACACTGCTGTGTTTATTCATGATATCAAACATGACCGAAACAGATGCTTAATCCTTTCTTCAAACAACACATTCCCAACCAGAACTTACTCAAAAGTCAAGAGCAAATATTTACTTTACAGCAAGCATAAGCTGTACTATTTAAACATCAATTGGTTAGTGGGAGAATGTGCACAGCTGCGCGGCACTGACATAATCACAGGAAATGCGCTGCAAATGTTAGATCAGATTTTTGCGTATAATCTGACGGCTGCTGGAATAAGCTGTGTTTGCTGGGAAATTGAAAATCTGCCCTGTAAAACATAAAGCTTAATAAAAGATGGCATATGACTTTAAATCCTGCTATATCTCAGCTGCAAGATTATTTTGTTGCATATTTGGCTTTGCTGATATAAACAGATTACAGTTCTGAAGAATAGTACAAATGAATTAAAAGCAGCTTGTTCTGTATGTGGTGGCGCTCATGAAAGAATAACTGTTGCAAAGTTTGTGCATTGCATTGTGGTCCTAATTCAGACCTGATCGTAACAGCACAAAACCATGTGCACTGCAGGAGGAGTGGGGGAGGGGCAGATGTAACATGTGCAGAGAGAGTTAGATTTGGGTTGGGTGTGTTCAAACTGAAATCTAAATTGCAGTGTAACAATAAAGCAGCCAGTATTTACCCTGCACAGAAACAAAATAACCCACCCAAATCTAACTCTCTCTGCACATGTTATATCCCCCCCCTTGCAGTGCACATGGGCCCTCATTCCGAGTTGTTCGCTCGCTAGCCGCTTTTCGCAGCATTACACACGCTAAGCCGCCGCCCTCTGGGAGTGTATCTTAGCTTAGCAGAATTGCGAATGAAGTATTCGCAATTTTGCGAAAAGATTTTTCTGTGCAGTTTCTGAGTAGCTCGAGACTTACTCTTCCAGTGCGATCAGTTCAGTGCTTGTCGTTCCTGGTTTGACGTCACAAACACACCCAGCGTTCGCCCAGACACTCCCCCGTTTCTCCAGCCACTCCCGCATTTTTCCCAGAAACGGCAGCGTTTTTTCACACACACCCATAAAACGGCCAGTTTCCGCCCAGAAACACCCACTTCCTGTCAATCACACTCCGATCACCAGAACGAAGAAAAACCTTGTAATGCCATGAGTAAAATACCAAACTTCTTAGCAAATTTACTTGGCGCAGTCGCAGTGCGAACATTGCGCATGCGCAATTAGCGGAAAATCGCTGCGATGCGAAGAAAATTATTGAGCGAACAACTCGGAATGAGGGCCATGGTTTTGCCCATCTGCTAACAAATGTGCTGCTGCGATCAGATCTGAATTACCCCCTTAGACAGGTAGAAATATCTGCTGCTTCTGGGCATGTGCAGCAACTTTATTCTGCCCTTTATAGTGCATGTAGTGGTCGCTGGCCAGACTGTGGGGAAGGGGGGTTTGCTGCCCCACCTGCAGTGCACATGGTTTTGCCCATCTGCTAACAAATTTGCTGCTGCGATCAGGTCTGAATTAGGTCCTGTGAGTCAGAGGATATGGACGTAATAAGGGGGGAAGATATGTTGTATGCTTAAATGTCCATAATAAATGTATTTTCAAGGTTTTTCTTCTCTCTTTTACAACACTTCATCATGAATATTGTAAAAGTATTGTATCGCTAACAAACTGCCAGTACAGATACCCATCGATAGATACTGTACTCCAGGCTGCCTGTGCTGTCCACACGGATAGTAGTGGTACTGTATATCCTACTGGGACGGAGCCTGTGCAAAGATGATCCAAAAATATACAGTACAGTAGTCCATCATTTATTTATAAAGCACCTACATATTTAGTAGTACTGTACAGCGGCACCTAGAGGGGATGGGTACTAATAACCTGGGCTCTGGCTTCTTGGAGGGCTCCAGTAGATGCCCGGGTCCATGGGCTCACACCCCTTACCTGTCAGCAGCCTCTTTCACCGGTCAGGGGGTGTGACCACACCTCCTCAGTTAGGCCATGCCCCCTATAATTGCCTAGGCCCGGGAAAGCTTTATGATACTGTACAGTCATAAGATGCTGACATATGACCTAACCCATCACACAGTAGAGTTCATCAGAATCAGAATCAGCTTTATTGGCCAGGTATACTTACGTATACTAGGAATTTGTCTTCGGTTTGCTATACAACAGCCAAGTAGGTAACAGGTAAGCAGGTGTGTGTGTGTGTGTGTGTGTGTGTGTGTGTGTGTGTGTGTGTGTGTGTGGGGGGGGGCAAGTAAAGTTACACAGATAGGTATACCGTAGGGACACAAGTTGGTTACATGTACGTCTAGTCAGTCAATGTTCAGGAGTTCAGCAGGCGGACAGCTTGGGGAAAGAAACTTTTGAGGCTTCTGGTGGATATGGCGGGGATAGCCCTGTAACGCCTGCCTGAAGGAAGCAAGTTAAACATGCTGTGGCTGGGGTGTAGCTGGTCTTTTACTATCTTCATTGCCCGTTTTTTAGCTCTGGACAAGTACAGGTCCTGGACTGAGGGAAGGTCGGCCCCGATGATCTTCTCTGCGGTTCTGACCACCTTTTGGAGCCTGCATCTGTCCCTCGCGCTGGCGGAGCTGTACCATACGAGTATCGAGGAGCACAGTACCGACTCCACAATCGCGGAGTAGAAGAGGAGCAGGAGCTTCTGTGGGATGTTGAACTTCCTTAGTTGCCTGAGGAAGAACAACCTCTGCTGCGCTTTCCTAACAGTGGCGTCAGCGTTGGACCCCCATTTAAGGTCCCTGGAGATTGTGGTCCCTAGAAACTTGAAGGAGTCCACTAGCGATACCACACTGTCAGCAATCGTTAGCGGAGGTGCACTAGATGACTTCTTCCTGAAGTCCACTATCATCTCGACAGTTTTGAGGGGGTTGAGGTCAAGGTTGTTGTGGATGCACCACTGGGCCAGCCGGTCTACTTCCCGTCTATAGGCCGATTCGTCCCCATCCTTGATGAGGCCGATGACGGTGGTGTCGGGTAGGGCCTTATTCTGAATTGGAAGCAAAGCGTTGGCATATGTGGATGTCCACAGCTGCCAGAACTGCTACCTTATGCTAATAAGTCTGTGCAAGTATCTAGCCATCTTCACACCCGTGCATCACTCGGCACATGTACCATGATGGGTGAATAAGATCCATCAGAAACAGGTGTCCCATCTCCATCTGCCCTCCATAAAGAAGCAGAAAAGCAAGGCTATGAGCTTATGGCACTACCACGAGATGCTTCTGTTCCATGCATCCAAGCGGGAACCACCCAGAAGCGCCTGTTTCATGGACAGAGCAATCCTGCCAAACATGAAGCACACCATGTACTCATAGCCTCTGTGAAGGTGCATGGTGTAAAACGTGCAGTCTCCTAGTAATCAACTGAAGCATTCACTTTTGGACTTGCTTGTAATTTAAAATTAGGCCTTTCATGATTGGACTGGGGCTGTGATTCACAGGGGTTTATCATGTGGCCTCATGGTCCGCCTTTGTCTCCTCATCATGGCCGAGTAGAGCCCTGGGAGGTGGAGCTGCTTGGCCAGGCTTATGGTACAGACTGGCCCATTAGGCCATCAAACCTACTGTCATTTGCCAGATAGCCAGTCAAGCCCTGATGCCCATTAACTCACATAATTAGACTCAGGCTCCCCAGCCTGCAGACAACACATCTGCATATTAGTTACAGTACAAAGAACCTATTATTCACAAGGGTTTGGTACAAAATGTCGAAAAGGCATAATGTTGACATTGACCATGTCAATATTTATCATGTAGACAGTAATAAATTGTCGACATGTTAGAATGTCAACATTACGTGGTGGGCAAGGAGTGACTTATCTTTTCCTGGCGGCTCCAGTGGCACCTTCCAGATCCTGGTGGTCATGTCCCCCCCTCAACCTAACCCTGACCCTTCCCGCAACCCAACCCTAACTCTGGCCGTATTCTAACCATTGGTCAACATTCTGAGAAATAACTGTTGACATTGTGGTGTCTACATTACTAATGCCGACTTTATTAACGACATTTTCACTACAGTACAGATGGGTCCATGTTTATCTTGACCTTTAATAGGATTAACGAGACTGAGCAGTCGGACTTAATCCCCTGCTGTAATGACTTAATCCTCTTCTGTATTGTTCTCTGTATTGTTTAGCAGTTGAGAACAATAGATGAAGGGTTTATGTTAATAAACCATTGTGTGCCTAGGCGCAGCAAACTAGCCAAGATAACTGTGGACCCATCTGTACATCACCATCACATAGTGAGAGGAAAGCAACATTGAAAAACAGCTGCAACAACACAACAGGAAAAATAAAGGCTTTTATGCAATACTGTACCCACACTAAATAACAATATAATATATTTCCTACACATTTCCTGCAATTTACGTGATGCAATTTTGATTCTAGTGTTTTTTGATATCTAATTTTATAGGGAATTACAAGGGTTAACAGACGTCTAAAAGGCTCCATCGGTTTAAACAGGGATTCACTGTATCCCTTCATTTGGCTGAAGCCTAGACGTTGGCCCTTCCGTGGGCTGCTGATCCCAGACTGATACTCTCAGCACAGTGTTGCTCAATGCTTGGCTTTTGCTAATTCCAAGAACACATTAGATTAACATTAACAAATCAGGATTCATATCCGAAAAGCCAAGTGTGGGGAATGGTTCTCGGCCTGATTAACTTTTCCATCCATCTATGATCAGGATCTAACAAAAGAGCCAGCCCCGAAATGTACACATCAATGTGCTACGTTCATTGCATTCCTGCATTGCGACAGGAACATCTGTATAGCACATAACAGGGCTACTGCAGTACACATATTACCCAAAATTCTGTATTTTATTTCACGCTTCATGATGGCAAACAATATTTAGCTTGTTTTACTACAGCTGGCCACTAGAGGGCGGCAGGTAGTTATTCATTACGGCTATGGAGTTCTGTCTGTCTAACATTCTGCAGAAAAGACAAACACCATTTTTGAAATGATTCCCTATGTACTGTAGTGTGGAAATGCAACTGAGTAGTAATGCAAAAATAATGCAACAGGACGGTTCACTTGTAATAATATTGTGCTCCCTTCTGCATTTAAATTACAAATCAACAGACTTTTATCCAGTGTGGTGACACAATTCATGTGTAACCTATATTTATTGTATTCTGCATAATGTGTATCAGTTTAAGGGCTAAAACACACTAACCGGCTTTTGCCGGCCGGGAAAAAGCCGGACGGCTTTTTCCCGTGCCGGCATTGCAGTTAACAGTGTGAGGGGTAGGGTCCCTTCACACTGCACGGCCCCGGCCCGGCTGCCGGGTTGCAGCCGGGTCTCGTCTTTGCAGCCAGTGAACCGTGTGTGTGAAGGGGAGCTTTCACACACAACGGTTTTTTCGGAAGCCGTGTCTGATGCTGCGCATGCGCACAGCATCACACACGGCTCAAAGCCGTCCTGTGTGCGAGACTCTGCCGGTTTCTCCCGGATGGCAACTTTGTCCGGCTTTTTGCCATCCGGGAGAAACCGGCCAGTGTGTTACAGCCCTAACTCTGGTTTGATTCTGTCAGCTGCCTGCTGTACAGTGTGTTATTTTCTCCTGAATCCCCAAGCTAATCTCACAACTGAATATACTGTACACAGCATGACCAGGTAATTGACGTAACTGCAAGGCGGAGCTGCAAGTACTGTATATACTTTAGGTCAGGGGTGGCCAACCAGTCAGAGACAAAGAGCCAAGATATCTTGTTAGGTACATCAAAGAGCCGACTTCGAGCTGAAGGCACACTTGCAAAAATGGGGTGTGACCTTGTGCCTGCTAGGCCACGCCCCTGGTATAAAATACATTGAAAAAGCCAGATCTAACATAAAATACAATGAAAAAGCCACTTCTACATCAAATAATTGAAAAGGCCAGATCTGCATAAAACATATTGAAAAGCCAGAATCACATAATACACTTCAGTTTCCCCATGTGTCACTCCAGACAGCTACCCCATGTGTATTTGGCTCCCTCAGTTCTCAGCCTACGTAGTGCTGCTGCATGTCTGGCTGGAGTGCGGCAGTTTACAGATCTCTTGTGGTCACGTGACTTTGAGTGTTGGGAGCCACATTTGAATAAAGAAAGAGCCGCATGTGGCTCAAGAGCCACGCGTTGGCCACCACTGCTGTAGGTTATAGAGCACAGTTCTCCCTAACACTGGCATTCTTATCAGTCACCTGTGTTGTTACTGGTGTAGTCAGACCCAATAGTCAAAGGGCTGATTACATTTATAATTGACACTACAATAAAGCTCAACATACATAGCTACAAAATAAAGGTTTTGCCCCAATTTTAATTGATCTTATCTGAGAGAGCAATTGACAAGCACACCACTGGATTTAATTGAATTTCAGTAGTAGCAAATTAGCACTCACATGTACATTGCAGGACAAAAACTGTGTGATACAAAAGTACATTTGACACCACAAACTTTGGTCAGAACCTCACATCATTACTATATACATTATGCTCTTTACGCTATTTGACTTTCATTCTGTGGCTTTCTGCTGCCTCCAATCCCCTCCTCAAATCAAGTCACTGTCCATGCAGGGCCGGTTCAAGGGCGCTCTGCGCCCCGGGCAGGAAATGGGGCATGGCCTAATACAGGGGGCGTGGTCAATTATGCCCCCTGTACATTAAAAGCGCCGCTTGAATGCTGAGCGGTGCGCGATGACGTCATCGCGCACCGCACAGCAAAAGGTCCTCTCCACGAAGGGAAACTAGACGCTATGAGTCTAGTTCTCTTCGTAGAGAGGACCTTTGCTGTGCGGTGCGCGATGACGTCATCGCGCACCGCTCAGCAAAGTTACTCTCCAGGAAGGGAAACTAGACGCATAGCGTCTAGTTCCCTTCAGGAGGCGGACGGGGATGGGGACGGGGACGGCAGCGGAGGCGGACAGGGACACAGCGGGCAGCAGTGGCGGATCTTGCCACGGTGCGGCGCCCTCCGGATGGCGCCAGCGCCCTCCGGAAGGCGGCGCCCCGGGCAAAAGTCCTGCTTGCCCGTGGCAAGATCCGCCACTGTGTCCATGACACATGCAGCCCTGTCCTCACTAACACGTCTCTCATCACCTGATATACAGTACTCTGTGCTGCTGTGGAACCTTGTTTTTCCACTATATAACTCTCAGCCAGTGGCTTCCTACTGCCTCCATTTCCTACTCACATTATATCACTAGCGCTGTCACATCACTCTTCTCCTGATATACTCTGTGCTGCTGGGGAACCTGATCTTTCCACTATATAACTCTCAGGCTGTTCTTCCTGCTGCCTCCTTTTCCCTCCTCACAACACATCACTGCCCCTGACACATGTAGCCCTGTCTTCACTAACGGTTTCTTATCTCCTGATATACTCTGTGCTGCTGTGGGACCTTGTTCTTTCACTATATAACTCTCAGCCTGTGGCTTCCTGCTGCCTCCATTGCCTACTCACATCATATCACTAGCCCTGTCCTCACTAACACATCCCTCATCTACTGATATACTCTGTGCTGCTCTGGACCCCACTCCTATATAACAGCTGGAAGAAATAACTACTGTATATGAGTCTGTAACTTCTTGCTGCTTCCACCCCTCCTCACCTCATTACACTGACCTGTAATGCAACCTTGACCTTATTAACACATCAGAGCTGGACATGTCATTGCCTCTCACAAGATGATTACACTCTTCGTCTGCTACTGTGAACATTCTGATTATCTGATTGGTTACACGTTTTTACACTCCCAAACATTTAAAAACTGAAGACGTCTGAGAAGATCAAGGGATGAAGATTCATATAATACAGTACAATTGTACAATTCAGTACAATAGTGTGCTCCGACTCTACTAAAATGCACATATTAGTGAGGAACATTATTTATATGGCACCACAAGGGTTCCACAGCGCCCAATTACAGGGTACATTTGCACATAATCAAAACAAGAAAACAGTGACTTACAGTTGAAGACAATATAGGACAAGTACAGGGTAGCTAAGCATAACTACACCAGTAAACAACATAGAGATAAGTTCCAAGGTGGCCAAAAAACTGCGGGATTTGTGCAGTTGAGGATTATTAAAGTAAGAATAAGCACATGAGGGAAGGGGGCCCTGCTCGTGAGATGTAAACCAAGAGTTTAGCTCAGAAGAGCTTGCAATTTAGATGAGCATTTTTTTATATACAGTACTGTACTATTTTTGTGAGTGGCGATCTGATACAACAGAACACAGCATAACTAAAGGGAATAATATTCAGTGATAACGTGTTATTAAGCCTTGGGGGCCCAATGTAGGAACCGCCCCCCGCATGCCCACCTATTCCCTCATCACATTCCCCTTGTCTCGTCGGTACACAGTCCATATCACCAGCACTGGACTATGGGCCCAGTTTACTAACAAGGCCCATTCAGTGCACTCAGCCCCTCACCATCCCTTCTGGCCAATGTATGACACTGTCCTATTTAGCATGCTGGGTTTCCATTGACATGATAGCTACGTTGATTGAGCAGAGACTGGTAATTATTAATTGTGGAGAGATGACGGATAATGGGTTAATAGACTGCTGTAATGTGGTGAGAGCACTGGTTGCTGTTGGGTACAAGCTTGTGTAATGTGATGAGGACACATCAGGCAGGTGTAATGTGATTGTTTAAGCTGGTGGAATGAAGTACTTGCAGGCTGGTATGGCACGGGCTAATATAAAGTGTAGTATTATATGCTGGGCTGAGGTGAACATAATATTGGAGTACGGTTTGGTATTAGATGTCCGGCATGTCAGCTGTAAAATCCTGGATGCATGTGTCTGTTTGGCGGGTGTAGTATGGTTTGCCAGCGGTCGGGGTCCCGGCGACCAGCATACCGGCGCCGGAATCCCGACCGCCGGCATACCGACAGCTGGGCGAGCACGAACGAGCCCCTTGAGGGCTCGCTGCGCTCGCCACGCTGCGGGAACGGTGGCGCACGTATCTATTCTCCCTCCAGTGCGGTCGTGGACCCCCAAGAGGGAGAAAAGATGTTGGTATGCCAGCGGTCGGGATTCCGGCGTCGGTATGGTGGTCGCCGGGAGCCTGGCCGCCGGCAACCCAAAGACCACCCCTGTTTGGCATACTGTGGGCTCATATTATGTGCGGGTGTGGTATGCAAGGTCAACAGTGTCTAGGTCGACCACTATTGGTCGACAGTAAGTATGTCGACATGGTTTCTATGTCGACAGGGACTCTAGGTCGACATGTACTTGGTCAGCATGATAGAAGGTCGACATGCGTTTTTGCACTTTTTTTGGTGTCGTTTTCTCCGTACAGGGACCGGGATCCCTAATTAGTGCACCGTGACCCCTCGCATGGCTTGCTTCGCTCGCCATGCTTCGGGCAAGGTGCCTCGCTCCGCTACCGCAGCGCTCGGCACAGGTTACTATTCCCAATCGTAGTCCATGGGGATCGTAAAGTATGAAAAAGTCCCCCCAAAAATAAAAAATTGTGAAAAACCCACATCGACCTAGAACATGTCGACCTAGAGTCCCTGTCGACCTAGAAACCATGTTGACCTACTTATTGTCGACCTGTGGTGGTCGACCTAGACAGTGTCGACCTAAGTGTGGTTGGCCTAGAGACCGGATACCATTATGTGGAAGGCAGATATAATGTAAGGGACAGCGGTCTGTTAAGGGAGTGCCAGCTACATTATCCAGAAGACTAGTACTGTAATTCTTCATCATAAGGGAAAGCAGCAGGGGGAGAGGTAATATTAGCCCCTGAGGCTGTTTAATATATGGAAACATTTGTTGCTGGACAATTGGGAGCTCTATATAATAGTGCACCCTGGAGTTGCATGAAATTCTGAATAATTAGTAGGCTATAGTGTATATTGACACACACTGTAAACTATATTATATTCAAATTCTATTCTAATTTGCAGCAATTTAATATTATTATTATTATTATTATTATTATTATTTTAATCATTTGGTTATCCATTTATGCATGCAGCACTGTGCATTGATCATTATGCAACAAATTACTATGAAAATACACAGAAAATAAAGATGTCCCTGTCCAAATATGATTACAATCTATATAGGGAGCCATGTGGGGAGCCTGTAGTGGAATAACAATGGTGTCTATTGGTGGGCGAAGGCTGAAGCATTATATAATAAGTCACCATTGGCGACTGGCATCTTTCTTCAGTTGCCTGCAGTATGGTGTGCTGCAGATGAGGAGAGACAGTGCCAGATCTATTACAGACCGTACACTGATGCTTTTGTATGGTCTCCTCATATGAAGGCAGAGGCAGAACTCTGGGAGGCAATGGAGTCAGCTGCCGCCGGGCTCCTGCTTTGAAGGGGGCACCTCTCCTCCTATTCTATGTGTTCAGCGACATTAATCAATTAAGTTAATTGACAGCAGCCGGTATTTCTTCCGTAGCCGACTTCCCCACTAGTCACTACACATTACAAATCGCACCCTCTTTATTATAGATACACTGGAAGCAGACACCTTACTGATGAAGCTATGTGCTCCTATAAAGGAAACATGAGAATTCTAACTATATGAAGTTATTTCTCTGACAATTACACATAACTTATAGTTAGAATTCTCACACTTCCTGTGCAAGAGCACATATCTCCATCAGTAAGGTGAATGCTTCCGGTTGTAATCCTGGATATGACACTTGCAAATTAATTGTCAGAGAAATAATCAGTATTGTGAGTGACTGAGCAGATCTAAGTAGTGTGTGGCTGGACCCCTACATAGATCTGCCTAGTTGCAACGGTTTTGTAGTAGCTTCATATAGTTAGACTCTGCAGGCTTGCTATGCAGGAGCAAGTGTGTGTGTGTGTGTGTGTGTGTGTGTGTGTGTGTGTGTGTGTGTGTGTGTGTGTGTGTGTGTGTGTGTGTGTGTGTGTGTGTGTGTGTGTGAGTATATATATATATTAGTGATGTGCACCGGAAATTTTTCGGGTTTTGTGTTTTGGATTCGGTTCCGTGGCCGTGTTTTGGATTCGGACGCGTTTTGGCAAAACCTCCCTGAAATTTTTTTGTCGGATTCGGGTGTGTTTTGGATTTGGGTGTTTTTTTACAAAAAACCCTCAAAAACAGCTTAAAACATAGAATTTGGGGGTCATTTTGATCCCATAGTCTTATTAACCTCAATAACCATAATTTCCACTCATTTCCAGTCTATTCTGAACACCTCACACCTCACAATATTATTATTAGTCCTAAAATTTGCACCAAGGTCGCTGGATGACTAAGCTAAGCGACCCAAGTGGCCGACACAAACACCTGGCCCATCTAGGAGTGGCACTGCAGTGTCAGACAGGATGGCAGATTTAAAAAATAGTCCCCAAACAGCACATGATGCAAAGAAAAAAAGAGGTGCAATGAGGTAGCTGTGTGACTAAGCTAAGCGACCCAAGTGGCCGACACAAACACCGGGCCCATCTAGGAGCGGCACTGCAGTGTCAAACAGGATGCCAGACTTAAAAGAATAGTCCCCAAACAGCACATGATGCAAAGAAAAAGAAAGGTGCAATGAGGTAGCTGTTTGACTAAGCTAAGCGACCCAAATGGCTGACACAAACACCTGGCCCAACTAGGAGTGGCACTGCAGTGTCAGACAGGATGGCAGATTTAAAAAATAGTCCCCAAACAGCACATCATGCAAAGAAAAAAAGAGGTGCAATGAGGTAGCTGTGTGACTAAGCTAAGCGACCCAAGTGGCCGACACAAACACCGGGCCCATCTAGGAGTGGCACTGCAGTGTCAGACAGGATGGCAGATTTAAAAAATAGTCCCCAAACAGCACATGATGCAAAGAAAAAAAGAGGTGCAATGAGGTAGCTGTGTGACTAAGCTAAGCGACCCAAGTGGCCGACACAAACACCTGGCCCATCTAGGAGTGGCACTGCAGTTTTCTAGCGAGAGAATGAGTGCTTCCATCCTCATGTGAATCTGAACCACTAGCCATGAACATAGGCCAGGGCCTCAGCCGTTCCTTGCCACTCCGTGTCGTAAATGGCATATTGGCAAGTTTACGCTAATCATCAGACGCTTTTAATTTAGATTTTTGGGTAATTTCACTGAACTTTTGTAGTATACTTGATGACACAGAGGTAGAGCAGTGGACTACTGTACCGTACTGCTATATATATATACTGGTGGTCACAGCAACATTCTGCACTGTCCCCTCCTACTATATACTGCGCACAACTAAAATGCACCACAGGTATGGATGGATAGTATACTTGACGACACAGAGGTAGGTAGAGCAGTGGCCTACTGTATCGTACTGCTATATATTATATGCTGGTGGTCAGCAAAATTCTGCACTGTCCTTCTACTATATATACTGCGCACAACTAAAATGCACCACAGGTATGGATGGATAGTATACTTGACGACACAGAGGTAGGTAGAGCAGTGGCCTACTGTACCGTACTGCTATATATTATATACTGGTGGTCAGCAAAATTCTGCACTGTCCTCCTACTATATATACTGCGCACAACTAAAATGCACCACTGGTATGGATGGATAGTATACTTGACGACACAGAGGTAGGTAGAGCAGTGGACTACTGTACCGTACTGCTATATATTATATACTGGTGGTCAGCAAAATTCTGCACTGTCCTCCTACTATATATTCTGCGCACAATTAAAATGCACCACAGGTATGGATGGATAGTATACTTGACGACACAGAGTTAGGTAGAGCAGTGGACTACTGTACCGTACTGCTATATATTATATACTGGTGGTCAGCAAAATTCTGCACTGTTCACCTACTATATATACTGCGCACAACTAAAATGCACCACAGGTATGGATGGATAGTATACGTGACGACACAGAGGTAGGTAGAGCAGTGGACTACTGTACCGTACTGCTATATATTATATACCGGTGGTCAGCAAAATTCTGCACTGTCCTCCTACTATATATACTGCGCACAACTAAAATGCCCCACAGGTATGGATGGATAGTATACTTGACGACACAGAGGTAGGTAGAGCAGTGGCCTACTGTACCGTACTGCTATATATTATATACTGGTGGTCAGCAAAATTCTGAACTGTCCTTCTACTATATATATTGCGCACAACTAAAATGCACCACAGGTATGGATGGATAGTATACTTGATGACACAGAGGTATTTAGAGCAGTGGCCTACTGTACCGTACTGCTATATATTATATACTGGTGGTCAGCAAAATTCTGCACTGTCCTCCTACTATATATACTGTGCACAACTAAAATGCACCACAGGTATGGATGGATAGTATACTTGATGACACAGAGGTAGGTAGAGCAGTGGCCTACTGTACCATACTGCTATATATTATATACTGGTGGTCAGCAAAATTCTGCACTGTCCTCCTACTATATACACTGCGCACAACTTAAAATGCACCACAGGTATGGATGGATAGTATACTTGACGACACAGAGGTAGGTAGAGCAGTGGACTACTGTACCGTACTGCTATATATTATATACTGGTGGTCAGCAAAATTCTGCACTGTCCTCCTACTATATATACTGCGCACAACTAAAATGCACCACTGGTATGGATGGATAGTATACTTGACGACACAGAGGTAGGTAGAGCAGTGGCCTACTGTACCGTACTGCTAAATATTATATACTGGTGGTCAGCAAAATTCTGCACTGTCCTCCTACTATATATATTGCGCACAACTAAAATGCTCCACTGGTATGGATGGATAGTATACTTGACGACACAGAGGTAGGTAGAGCAGTGGCCTACTGTACCATACTGCTATATATTATATACTGGTGGTCAGCAAAATTCTGCACTGTCCTCCTACTATATATACTGCGCACAACTAAAATGCACCACAGGTATGGATGGACAGTATACTTGACGACACAGAGGTAGGTAGAGCAGTGGCCTACTGTACCGTACTGCTATATATTATATACTGGTGGTCAGCAAAATTCTGCACTGTCCTCCTACTATATATACTGCGCACAACTAAAATGCACCACAGGTATGGATGGATAGTATACTTGACGACACAGAGGTAGGTAGAGCAGTGGCCTACTGTACCGTACTGCTATATATTATATACTGGTGGTCAGCAAAATTCTGCACTGTCCTCCTACTATATATACTGCGCACAACTAAAATGCACCACAGGTATGGATGGATAGTATACTTGACGACACAGAGGTAGGTAGAGCAGTGGCCTACTGTACCGTACTGCTATATATTATATACTGGTGGTCAGCAAAATTCTGCACTGTCCTCCTACTATATATACTGCGCACAACTAAAATGCCCCACAGGTATGGATGGATAGTATACTTGACGACACAGAGGTAGGTAGAGCAGTGGACTACTGTACCGTACTGCTATATATTATATACTGGTGGTCAGCAAAATTCTGCACTGTCCTCCTACTATATATACTGTGCACAACTAAAATGCACCACAGGTATGGATGGATAGTATACTTGACGACACAGAGGTAGGAAGAGCAGTGGCCTACTGTACCGTACTGCTATATATTATATACTGGTGGTCAGCAAAATTCTGCACTATCCTTCTACTATATATACTGCGCACAACTAAAATGCACCACAGGTATGGATGGATAGTATACTTGACGACACAGAGGTAGGTAGAGCAGTGGCCTACTGTACCGTACTACTATATATTATATACTGGTGGTCAGCAAAATTCTGCACTGTTCTCCTACTATATATACTGCGCACAACTAAAATGCACCACAGGTATGGATGGATAGTATACTTGACGACACAGAGGTAGGTAGAGCAGTGGCCTACTGCACTGTACTGCTATATATTATATACTGGTGGTCAGCAAAATTCTGCACTGTCCTCCTACTATATATACTGCGCACAACTAAAATGCACCACAGGTATGGATGGATAGTATACTTGACGACACAGAGGTATGTAGAGCAGTGGCCTACTGCACCGTACTGCTATATATTATATACTGGTGGTCAGCAAAATGCTGCACTGTCCTCTTACTATATATACTGCGCACAACTAAAATGCACCACAGGTATGGATGGATAGTATACTTGATGACACAGAGGTTGGTAGAGCAGTGGACTACTGTATCGTACTGCTATATAATACTGGTGGTCACTGGTCAGCAAAATTCTGCACTGTCCTCCTACTATATACTTCAATGCAGCACAGATATGGAGCGTTTTTCAGGCAGAGAACGTAGATATTTTCAGCACACTGAGCACAGATATTTGCAAGCACACTGAGCACAGATATTTGCAGCACACTGAACACAGAAACTGAGAGAACGCTGCACGTCCTCTCCCTATCATCTCCAATGCACGAGTGTTAATGGCGGCGACGCGCGGCTCCTTATATAGAATACAAATCTCGCGAGAATCCGACAGCAGGATGATGACGTTCGGGCGCGCACGGGTTAACCAAGCAAGGCGGGAAGATTTGAGTCTGCCTCGGAACCGTGTAAAATGGGTGAAATTCGGGGGGGTTCGGATTTCGAGGAACCGTACCCGCTCATCACTAATATATATATATATATATATATATATATAGGGGGGCACCAATATTTTCCTTGCCTCCGGGCAACTGGGTCAAACTTACGCCACTGTATGAAGGGCTGTATAATAGGCTGAACACTTTGATATTTAATATATTATTATTATTATTATTATTATTATTATTATTATTATTATTATATCATATACTTGGCAAGGAAGTAAAGAGGCAATATGAACCACAGATGCAGCAGGTCACCCTGGCCCAAATGTATTAAGCCTTAAAAAGTGATAAAATGGAGACAGATAAAGAGTGATAAAGTACTGGCCAACCAGCTCCTACTGTATCTTTCATGTTACAGGCTGTGTTTGAAAAATGACAGTTAGGAGCTGATTGGTTGGTACTTTATCACCGTGCAATTAACCACTCTCCAAGGCTTGATAAATATAGGCCACAGCCTGTTACATGACAGATAGGAGCTTATTGGCTGGTACTTTATCATTCTGAGGAGGAGATGTACTAAGCAGTAAAAAGTATGAAGAAGTGAGCCGGTGGATAAGTTGCCCATGGCAACCAATCCGCATTGAAGTAACATTTATAATTTGCATACTATAAAATGGGGTGGTCTTCAGGTTGCCGAATGTTGGGATCCCGGCGCACAGTATACCAGCGCCGGAATCCCGACACCCGGCATACCTACATATATTCTCCCTCGTGGGGGTCCACGACCCCCCTGGAGGGAGAATAAATAGCGTGGCGAGCGCAGCTGTCGGTATGCCGGCGGACGGGCTCCTGGCGCCGGTATGCTGGTCGCCAGGAGCCCGGCCGCCGGCTTACCATACTACACCCATAAAATGATACAGAGCAGCCTATTGGTTGCCATGGGCACCTTCTCCACTGGCTCACTTCCCCACACTTTTCACTGATTAGTACATCTCCCCATGAATCCGTCTCCACTTCACTTTTTAAGGCTTAATACATTTGGGCCCGATTCCAGATTCATTTTTGAGCCATCATTAACTGTGAGTGTGCTGCTGTTTGCGTGACAGCTCACTATTATAAAACGCTGAATGGCGCTGCAACATGCTGCATGTTTCCTAGCTTTGGCAGGTGGAGGTGTAGTTCCCTGTCTGTCAAGGCCCCTGCTCGCCCACCTGAGCTCTCAGGGCTGCAGTCTTCATCCTGGCAACCTGTTTGTCTAGACACTGTCCTGCAAACACTAATGTGAAATTGGCACATGCTATTTAACGGAAAGGGCACCAGCCAAGGTCAAAGTAAATTGCTTTAGAATCAAGCACAGACAAGCAGGGATGATAGCAGCAAAAGGGCCATTTGATAGATTCTCATTTCCAGGAAACGGATGTGGTCCTGGTAAGTTAGTGGCGAATGGCTTTCTCATATCATGTCTAATATCTCTGAAGAGATACATTTTTCCATCATTTAAAGCACTGGAGACAGGAGAACAATATATAAGAGGAGAGAGCAGAGGGCTGCGCTGACTCTGGGAGCTTGTAGTGGTGTGTAATAGATTCTCATAGTATTAAATGGGCTCAGCCTGCTGTTCAGGTCACAATGGACTAGAAGAGGCACCTTAACAATATCTTCTCACAGCTCCAATGGAGCTGCTAATCTCAATTACTGATTAACTACTGTAGTCCTTACATTCAAGAATAGTTAACATGTTTGGCAGGAGATTTTAGGGGCAGATGTATGAAGCCTGGAGAAGTGATAAAGAAGTTATATGTGCAAGGTGATAATGCACCAGCCAATCAGCTGATAACTGTCAATTTACATATTGGATATGATTGGCTGGTGCATTATCACCTTGCACTTATCACCGCTTTATTTCTTCTTTATGCCTTCTCCAGGCTTCATACATCTGCCCCCTGGTTCCTTTAACAAAAATGTCTTATTACTGTAAGTCCTTCAAATACTCAGTGGGACAGATGTATTAATCTGGAGAAGGCATAAGGAAGTGATAAACCAGTGATATGTGCAAGGTGATAAACGCTGCAGCCAATCAGTTCCAATATGGAAATTAACAGTTAGGAGCTGATTGGCTGGTGCATTTATCACATTGCACTTATCACTGATTTATCACTTTCTTATGCCGTCTCCAGGCTTAATACATCTGCCCCACTGTGTGTTACACTATTTGGGCTGGGGATGGTAGAAATACTGCTTTAATTGTTTGTTTGTACAGGGGTGTCAACATGGTCATAATGTCGAAATGCTGCTAACCGATATGCTGAGCATTTTTCCGTTTACCATGTCAACATTCGCCATGTCAACATTCATGTTGACAGTAATGACATGTTGACAGGATTAGAATGTCAACAAAACGTTCCTGGTGGTCCAGCGGTTAGTTAACTTGGTGGGTCCAGCTACACTTTACGGGTCTTGTGGTGATGTCATGATGACTTCCGTTTCACCCTGCAGCATTTCCTGTGGTGAATAATGCCCCTAACCCCTGACCCTAGAGCCTAACCTTAACCCTCCGCTCCTGAAGCCTAGCCCTCTGCTCTCTGCAGAATTGTGAACATGTTGACATTCTAGAGGTCAACATGTGAAATGTTGGCATCTGTGAACATTATGATTGTCAATACAGTACTTTGAATGTTGACATGGTGACTGCCTCCCCATAGTATTGTTTACTATTGACAGGATAGATAAAAGTCATCGTCTAATCTTGTTGGGTTGAACAAAATGTGCAATAATTGAGCTGAATTGGTAATTCTCGGCTGGTCACTTTGATTATTGTGTAATGTGAACACCCCGGGATAACAGTTCAATTGTTCACTAACTAGTCAGATTACCTCAACGTCAGGAGTGCTGTACAACGTCCCGATCAGCCTTTACCGTGCCACAAATGCAGTGTTTACATGATCAGCCCAACAAATGTAAAAACGTCTCAACAACATTCATCATTCAGAAATGAATGATAATTGTGTAGGAAATCAGGTGACCATAGGATCATTTCAGCAGTCAGAAATTTATTTTCCTATTATCTGTCCGGTGTATACCTAGCTTTACTCATATAAATAGCCTTCTTTATCAGATGAAATAATTACGTTTTTTTATACCAGAATTTATAGGCAGTTACTACACATATGATGTACACTGTAGCTGAGATGGGTCAAACAGCTGAAATAACAAAGCAATACAGTTGCTTGCTAGTCAGTGGTATTTCCACAAATATGTACGGATGATTACCAATGGGTTGGTTTTGGGTGACCGGCGTTTGGGATCCCGCCATATACTGTACATATATCTATACGCACACATATACATATATATATATATATATATATATATATACTGCTCAAAAAAAATAAAGGGAACACTTAAACAACACATCCTAGATCTGAATGAAATGAAATATTCTTATTAAATACTTTGTTCTTTACATAGTTGAATGTGCTGACGACAACATCACACAAAATTTATCAATGGAAATCAAATTTATTAACCCATGGAGGTCTGGATTTGCAGTCACACTCAAAATTAAAGTGGAAAAACACACTACAGGCTGATCCAACTTTGATGTAATGTCCTTAAAACACGTCAAAATGAGGCTCAGTAGTGTGTGTGGCCTCCACGTGCCTGTATGACCTCCATACAATGCCTGGGCATGCTCCTGATGAGGTGGCGGATGGTCTCCTGAGGGATCTCCTCCCAGACCTGGACTAAAGCATCCGCCAACTCCTGGACAGTCTGTGATGCAACGTGGCGTTGGTGGATGGAGCGAGACATGATGTCCCAGATGTGCTCAATTGGATTCAGGTCTGGGGAACGGGCGGGCCAGTCCATAGCATCAATGCCTTCATCTTGCAGGAACTGCTGACACACTCCAGCCACATGAGGTCTAGCACTGTCTTGCATTAGGAGGAACCTAGGGCCAACACGCACCAGTATATGGTCTCACAAGGGGTCTGAGGATCTCATCTCGGTACCTAATGGAAGTCAGGCTGCCTCTGGCGAGCACATGGAGAGCTGTGTGGCCCCCCAAAGAAATGCCACCCCACACCATTACTGACCCACTGCCAAACCGGTCATGCTGGAGGATGTTGCAGGCAGCAGAACGTTCTCCTTGGCTTCTCCAGACTCTGTCACATCTGTCACATGTGCTCAGTGAGAACCTGCTTTCATCTGTGAAGAGCACAGGGCGTCAATCTTGGTGTTCTCTGGCAAATGCCAAACGTCCTGCACGGTGTTGGGCTGTAAGCACAACCCCCACCTGTGGACGTCGTGCCCTCATACCACCCTCATGGAGTCTGTTTCTGATTGTTTGTGGACACATGCACATTTGTGGCTTGCTGGAGGTCATTTTGCAGGGCTCTGGCAGTACTCCTCCTGTTCCTCCTTGCACAAAGGCGGAGGTAGCAGTCCTGCTGCTCGGTTGTTGCCCTCATACGGCCTCCTCCATGTCTCCTGATGTACTGGCCTGTCTCATGGTAGCGCCTCCATGCTCTGGACACTACGCTGACAGACACAGCAAACCTTCTTGCCACAGCTCGCATTGATGTGCCATCCTGGATGAGCTGCACTTCCTGAGCCACTTGTGTATCGGTTTAGACTCCGTCTCATGCTACCACTAGAGTGAAAGCACCGCCAGCTTTCAAAAGTGACCAAAACATCAGCCAGAAAGCATAGGAGCTGAGAAGTGGTCTGTGGTCACCACCTGCAGAACACCTCCTTTATTGGGGGTGTCTTGCTAATTGCCTATAATTTCCACCTGTTGTCTATTCCATTTGCACAACAGCATGTGAAATTGATTGTCAATCAGTGTTGCTTCCTAAGTGGACAGTTTGATTTCACAGAAGTGTGATTGACTTGGAGTTACATTGTGTTGTCTAAGTGTTCCCTTTAAGTTTTTGAGCAGTGTATATATATATATATATACATACACACTTGTATACATAGATTGTATGTGTATGTATATATATATATATATATATATATATATATATAGAACAAACAGGGACAGCCCGGCACTCCACTCCAAATAAATACAACAGCTGAGGTGCCCTCCCGGCAAGTGACACAAAGTCCCAGGTATAAGCAGCAGTAATGTGGGCGGCACTCAATGCAGACTTCACAGCTTGATGAAAAAGTTACTTTAATGGCCCATTAAAGTAACTTTTTCATCAAGCTGTGAAGTCTGCATTGAGTGCCGCCCACATTACTGCTGCATATATATATATATATATATATATATATGTGTGTGCCTAACTTCAAATTGAATCCATAACATAAACAAAATATCAATACATCCTGACTTACAGGAGAGTGACAGCGTCCATCGGCCTCCAGGTGAAATTCACATGCTGCCAGGGAAGCTCCTTTTCACTGCAGCCTGCGTGCTCAGACAGTCACTGAGCTGCAGGCTTCAGCGTGACATTCTATTGGGCAGCTGAGCCGTCGCTCAGCAAGCAGCACAGTCTGCAGTGCCGGCGGCTGTGAGTGTCATGCACCCCGCAGTCATTGCTGGGCAGTCAGCAGGGAGGGCAGCGTCGCGGATCGGAATAGAGAGGTGTCAGGGGCCCTTTCACACAGGGGGGGCCTAGGGTACTTACCCCCGGAGCCCCTCCCCCCCTTAATCCGGCTCTGCCTGCCGCCATGTCCCATGCCTGCAACACAGCTATAGCTGAAAGTGCGGGTTCATACTCGCTCCGCACAGTCACTGTGTGTAAGAGGTTCCTGTCACTCTGAGTCTGCGCCCACACCACCTTCAGCTAGCCGCTTTATTTGGACAAACAGCATATCCTTGGGGCCCCTCTGATCCTTGGGGCCCCGTGCAGGTGTCCCCTTTGACCCCCCCTGTTGCCGGCCCTGATTATCTATATCCCATGTGTACTATGCCCCATTTATTCCCTTCTTCCCAGTCTGTGTACACTGAAATGAATCGTAGGCCTCTCTGCTCTGTAATAACTGTTTGAACAGAGTCTTGCATGCATTCTATGTAAAATGAAATGACCTGCACTGTACACAGGTCTATGCCACAGAAGAGATAAAATCATTATCGGTAAATTTGATAGCACCATAGAAGCAATCTGTTTAGCGGGGCTATTTGGATCCTACAAATTTTTCATTTGATAACTTTTAGCACTACATAGCAGGGGCATATCAAAGGACAATTTCTGGTTGATGTTTGTAATCTCTCTTATATATAAAAATGTCATTACGGAATGTAAAAGGAATCGTTCTGTGTGAGAAATGGGAATCAATAGGGGTCAGCTTTTTTCTATCCTGGGAAATGTCCAAGGTCCTTTCTCTTGGTGATGAGAGGAGCAGTTGCCAGAATTTAGTCTGAAGGCTGCAGATGTGCAGGGTGATGAAAAACATCTTTTATAAATGGGATGGGGGGGGGGGGGGGGGGAGCTGTGTCAGATGCTCAAGTGCTTTCTTTAGGGTCCCTAATCTGTCATAATAAAGTGCACTAGATTTAATTAGTTTAACCTCTTAAGCACTAGACAAGGGAAACAACAGGATTTCAAAGTCATGTGCATGCCATATGTACAGAGATATGCCTTAATTACTCATGTACTGTTGCTACGTGACCATAAATTTATATTAGAGCCAAGCAGTTATCTTTATCTTTTAACTCTTTTGTCTAAATTGCAAGAAATGCATTTGTACTGTGCATTCCAAAGTTCTGCTGTTCACAGAGATGGACATGTTTTGGGGTAATATATCATTGACCCCATGCCGGAACACTACTCTGGTAAGCAGCTGCATTAGTGAAGCCTAACAACTATACTTTCACCGCTGCCAGGTTCTATTCCGATAGTGTTATTGCACATGTATAACTTTAGTTTGCACATACGCACTGTGAGGACTGGAATAGATCCCTCTTTGACCTCCGGATCCTCTTCCAATAGGTATGAGCTTGCTAACACCATCTGAAGGTGGACATAGCAACCAGAGTCATGGTTCAGACACTTTCCAGAGTTTGAGAAATAGCACAACTGCAAAATCCCATAGATTGTACGTGGACTCTTTTGTGCTCCTGTGTGTTACTAGTGCTACCTTAATAAATAGGAATGTTACTTACAATTGCATTAATCACATGCAGCAACGTCTAGTGGTGGTCACCAGGGGCATATTAACAGAGGAGGCAGCTTTTGTGCAGTATCCATTAGGGCCCCCTCCTCTCCAGCCGAGAGTGTAGTAGTTACTGAGCTTTAGGGTCACTAGTATACCCTAGTGCTGTCCTAGAACCCAATGTGCATGTGTAGGAGTCTTCAAAAATGATGCAGTGGCCATTTTCCCTGTGATTTTCCTACTGCAAATGCTGGGAAAATGGGCGCCAGACTGTTTTCCCGGTGACTTGCACAGCACTGCTGCAGCTGATGCAGAACTCCGGAGGGGTAAGTATTCGAGAAATGGGTGCCCACACTGCACACCTTGCATCCAGTATAGATACTCACCCATTATATATACTCCACTGGTGGTTGCCAGTCTGCGACTTTATGCAAATTACACTACAAACACCCTCCTTTGTTATAAGTGCAGGTTTAGAGAGGTGCAGATGTTGCTCATAACAACCAATCAGATTCTAATTAATATATTTTAGATTCTACTTATGATTTTCTAACACTTCTGAAAGATAATAATTAGAATCTGAATGGTTGCTATGGGCAACATCTCCACTTCTATAAACCCCCACTTTAGTAAATATACCCCCTGGTGTTCACTTTGGGGGTAATTCCAAGTTGATCGCAGCAGGAATTTTGTTAGCAGTTGGGCAAAACCATGTGCACTGCAGGGGAGGCAGATTTAACATGTGCAGAGAGAATTAGATTTGGGTGTGGTGTGTTCAATCTGCAATCTAATTTGCAGTGTAAAAATAAAGCAGCCAGTATTTGCCCTGCACAGAAATAGAATAACCCACCCAAATCTAACTCTTTCTGCACGTTATATCTGCCTTCCCTGCAGTGCACATGGTTTTGCCCAACTTCTAACAAAATTCCTGCTGCGATCAACTTGGAATTACCCCTTTTATTACTAAATTCCTTAGCAGTGCTCCTTACAGTGATTGTAGGATGAGGTGTTTAGTAATCAGGTTTGTGTGTATATTCTATGTGCCTTTATTTTCTTGTATCTAGTCTTCTCATCAATAAACATTTTAACTTTTTCTCTGCAAAGGTTGAGTAGGACTAGTCCTCAGCACTGGATTACAGAGCATGCATAGTGTGAGAGACCCAGTTGGCTAAATATACCGTATACAGTTGTGCTCATAAGTTTACGTACCCTAGCAGAATTTGTGATTTTCTGGCCATTTGTCAGAGAATATGAATGATAACTCACAAACTTTTCTTTCACTCATGGTTAGTGGTTGGGTGAAGCCATTTATTGTCAAACAACTGTGTTTACTCTTTTTAAATCATAATGACAACAGAAACTACCCAAATGACCCTGATCAAAAGTTTACATACCCTGGAGATTTTGGCCTGACAACATGCACACAAGTTGACACAAACAGGTTTGAATGGCTACTAAAGGTAACCATCCTCACCTGTGATCTGTTTGCTTGTAATCAGTGTGTGTGTATAAAAGGTCAGTGAGTTTCTGGACTCCTGAAAGACCCTTGCATCTTTCATCCAGTGCTGCACTGACGTGTGTGGATTCTTAGTCATGGGGAAAGCAAAATAATTGTCAAAGGATCTGCGGGAAAAGGTAATTCAACTGTATAAAACAGGAAAGGGATATAAATAGATATCCAAGCAATTGAGAATGCCAATCAGCAGTGTTCAAACCTAATTAAGAAGTGGAAAATGAGGGATTCTGTGGAAACCAAATCACGGTCAGGTAGACCAACAAAAATTTCAGCCACAACTGCCAGAAAAATTGTTTGGGATGCAAAGAAAAATCCACAAATAACTTCAGCTGAAATACAGAACTCTCTGAAAAAAAGTGGTGTGGTTGTTTCAAGATGCACAATAAGGAGGCATTTGAAGAAAAATGGGCTGTATGGTCGAGTCGCCAGAAGAAAGCCATTACTACGCAAATGCCACAAAGCATCCCACTTACAATACTCCAATCAGCACAGAGACAAGCCTCAAAACTTCTGGAACAAAGTCATTTGGAGTGATGAGACCAAAACTTAACTTTTTGGCCACAACCATAAATGTTACATTTGGAGAGGAGTCAACAAGGCCTATGATGAAAGGTACACCATTCCTACTGTGAAACACGGAGGTGGATCGCTGATGTTTTGGGGATGTGTGAGCTACAAAGGCACTGGAAACTTGGTCAAAATTGATGGCAAGATGAATGCAGCATGCTATCAGAAAATACTGGAGGAAAATTTGCACTCATCAGCCCGGAAGCTGCGCATGGGACGTACTTGGACGTTCCAACATGACAATGATCCAAAACACAAGGCCAAGTCAACCTGTCATTGGCTACAGCAGAATAAAGTGAAGGTTCTGGAGTGGCCATCTCAGTCTCCTGTCCTCAATATCATTGAGCCACTCTGGGGAGATCTCAAACGTGCAGCTCATGCAAGACAGCCCAAGAATTTACAGGAACTGGAGGCTTTTTGCCAAGAAGAATGGGCAGCTTTACCATCTGAGAAAATAAAGAGCCTCATCCACAACTACCACAAAAGACTTCAAGCTGTCATTGATGTTAAAGGGTATTAAGAACTGGGGTATGTAAACTTTTGATCAGGGTCATTTGGGTAGTTTCTGTTGTCATTATGATTTAAAAAGAGTAAACACAGTTGTTTGAAAATAAATGGCTTCTCCCAACCACTAACCATGAGTGAAAGAAAAGTTTGTGAGTTATCATTCATATTCTCCGACAAATGGCCAGAAAATCACAAATTCTGCTAGGGTATGTAAACTTATGAGCACAACTGTATACATAGCAGCCAGCCACCACACACACAGAGGAACTTCAAGCCTCATCGTAGAAGCAAGCGGCAGAAGCGATGTGAAAAAGGTCCATACTGTAGAAGCTCCTTGTAAAATCACCTATGTTGATATGCAGTGGTAAATTATCCCATAATTTGATCCACGGAGGCACATTTTCTTAGATAACGGATAAGTATAGATTGGATTTATGATGCCACTGAAATGGAACTAAAAACTGCATCACTAGGCAGCATCTGAAGTTACAGTCCTGACTACAGGAGAACACACAGAAAGAAGGATGCAATGGTTAGAGGGAAGTACGGTCAGGGTTGGTGGAGAAGAGCATGCCAAGAGTAAGTGAATAAAGATCCAGAGGAGAAGAGGAGCAGACTGGCAGAGACTGGAATACCCCAAGGTGAGTAGTAGTGTGATAGTCTAAGTGGCAGTAAAGTGTGGTATATTGTGAACATGGGGCACTACAGTGTGGTATAAAATGAACTGGGGACAATACAGTATGGTAAAAGTTGAACTGGGAGCACTACAGTGAGGAGTAATGTGAATGGGGGTATTACAGTGTTTTTAAAGAAAGGTGTTGGCACAATAGTGTCTTATAACATAAGCAGGAGGCACTACAGTGTGGCATTATGTAATTGCTCCTGGGGCACTACAGTGTGGTGTAATGCGAACTGGGAATAGTACAGTGTGGCAGAATGTGATTGCTTCTGGGGCACTAGTGTAGTGTAATGTGAACTGGGTGTGCTGCAGTACAGTATGTCATAATATTAACTGGGGACAATACAGTTTGGCGTAATGTGAACTGGGGACACTACAATGTGGTATCATGTAAACTGGGAATACTATAGTGTGGAGTGATGTGAACTGGGAGTACTACAGTGTGGAGTAATGTGAACTGGGAGTACTACAGTGTGGAGTGATGTGAACTGGGAGTACTACAGTGTGGAGTGATGTGAACTGGGAATACTACAATGTGGAGTGATATGAACTGGGGGTACTACAGTGTGGAGTAACGTGAACTGGAAGCACTACAGTGTGGAGTGATGTGAACTGGAAGTACTACAGTGTGGAGTAATGTGTACTGGGAGTACTACAGTGTGGAGTAATGTGAACTGGGAGTACTACAGTGTGGAGTAATGTGAACTGGGAGTACTACAGTGTGGAGTGATGTGAACTGGAAGCGCTACAGTGTGGAGTGATTTGAACTGGGAATACTACAGTGTGGAGTGATATGAAAAGGAAGCACTACAGTACAGTGTGGCGTAATGTGAACTGGGAATACTACAGTGTGGCGTAATGTGAACTGGGAATACTACAGTGTGGCGTAATGTGAACTGGGAGTACTACAGTGTGGCGTAATGTGAACTGGAAGTACTACAGTGTGGAGTGATGTGAACTGGGAGTACTACAGTGTGGAGTAATGTGAACTGAGAGTACTACAGTGTGGAGTAATGTGAACTGGAAGTACTACAGTGTGGAGTGATGTAAATTGGGAGTACTACAGTGTGGAGTAATGTGAACTGGGAGTACTACAGTGTGGAGTAATATGAACTGGAAGTACTACAGTGTGGAGTAATGTGAACTGGGAGTACTACAGTGTGGAGTGATGTGAACTGGAAGCACTACAGTACAGTGTGGCATCATTTGAACAGGTTGCTCTACAGTGCAGTAATGTGAACTATGGGGGTCATTCCGAGTTGATCGCTCGCTAGCAGTTTTTAGCAGCCGTGCAAACGCTATGCCGCTGCCCACTGGGAGTGTATTTTAGCTTAGCAGAAGTGCGAACGTTTTTATCGCAGAGCACCTGCAAAAAATTTTTGTGTAGTTTCAGAGTAGCTCAAAACCTACTCAGCGCTTGCGATCACTTCAGACTATTCAGTTCCGGATTTAACGTCACAAACCCGCCCAGCGTTCGCCCAGCCACGCCTGCATTTTTCCTGGCACGCCTGCGTTTTCCCGCACACTCCCTGAAAACAGTCAGTTTCCATCCAGAAATGCCCACTTCATGTCAATCACTCTGCGGCAACCAGTGCGACTGAAATGCATCGCTAGACCCTGTGCAAAACTGCATCGTTCGTTGTGCCCGTACGTCGCGCGTGCGCATTGCGCCGCATACGCATGCGCAGAACTGCCATTTTTTAGCCTGATCGCTGCGCTGCGAACAAATGCAGCTAGCGATCAACTTGGAATGACCACCTATGGACCATGAAGTGTGGCATGTTGGGAACTGGGAGCACTACAGTGTGGCATAATGTGAACTGGGGGCTCTAAAGTGTGGCATAATGATAAAATCCCTCCTTAAAAATATGGTGGTGTGCCTTTATCAGCAAACCAACCCCACACCCCTTCCCCAGCTGGGATGCTCTGACTGAAAATGCATGATGCATCACACACCAGCCATAGAAGTGGTAGTCATGTATGCACAAAAATTACACTGAAAATTGTATCCCTCAGGTAATGTGTAGGATTTTGGGAGATTTGCCTGGTTGTAAAATAAAGGAGCAAGCTTCAAATGTGTCTCAAAAACTGAAATTTTTGGGAAATTTTGGTTTATCGGCAGTTTTAGGTTATCAAAATGTTTTCCTCAACTTCATCCCCAAGACGAATAATTACTTTCAGTTTCTCCAGGTGGTTTCAGGAACTATTTTCCCCATATCCCTAATCATAATCCTTCCCAGTGGCGGATTTACCACTAGGCATCCAAAGCGGGTGCTTAGGGCCTGGCGGCTCCCAGGGGGTCCACTGACAGGGCCTGGCTGAAGCATAGTATTTTTGGCATACCGCGAGAGATGTGCTTGCTTAATAGTGCCGACGCGCACTAGAACCCGGTTGGGCTCTGCAGGAAGCCACGACCTCCAAACCAGCGCTTGTGCACAGTTGCAGATTCAGGCGGGGGGTCACCAAGGCACATGTCCCCCCTCCCCTGTCATTTAGGGACACCCGTCCCGCTTCCCCGACTTTTCCCCTGCTGCTGACTTGGCCCTCTCTGTACACAGTCGCAGGTCAGTCAGAGCTTCGGTGCTTCAGGAGTTGCTGCTGCCAAAGGTGATGCAGCCAGCGGAGACATGAGGAATCTCCACAAGCAGGACATCAGTGACAAGGTCACAGGGGTGGGATCCTGCTGACCAGTGATTTGGAGGTGAATTACACGCTGTGTCACCTGGGCAGAGGCGGCAGGGGGTGTAGGCAGCAGTGTCACCTGGGCGGGGGGTGTAGGCATCTCTGTCACCTGGGCAGGAAGCTAAGAAGGGGGCACACAGGACAAAGGACTGATCAAGGGGAGCACAGAGCAATTGTGCAGAAAGGGAGCAGGGGCACGGAAAATAAGATTTTACTTACCGATAAATCTATTTCTCGGAGTCCGTAGTGGATGCTGGGGTTCCTGAAAGGACCATGGGGAATAGCGGCTCCGCAGGAGACAGGGCACAAAAAGTAAAGCTTTTTCCGATCAGGTGGTGTGCACTGGCTCCTCCCCCTATGACCCTCCTCCAGACTCCAGTTAGGTACTGTGCCCGGACGAGCGTACACAATAAGGGAGGATTTTGAATCCCGGGTAAGACTCATACCAGCCACACCAATCACACCGTACAACTTGTGATCTAAACCCAGTTAACAGTATGATAACAGCGGAGCCTCTGAAAGATGGCTTCCTACAACAATAACCCGAATAAGTTAACAATAACTATGTACAATTTATGCAGATAATCCGCACTTGGGATGGGCGCCCAGCATCCACTACGGACTCCGAGAAATAGATTTATCGGTAAGTAAAATCTTATTTTCTCTATCGTCCTAGTGGATGCTGGGGTTCCTGAAAGGACCATGGGGATTATACCAAAGCTCCCAAACGGGCGGGAGAGTGCGGATGACTCTGCAGCACCGAATGAGAGAACTCCAGATCCTCCTTAGCCAGAGTATCAAATTTGTAAAATTTTACAAACGTGTTCTCCCCTGACCACGTAGCTGCTCGGCAAAGTTGTAATGCCGAGACCCCTCGGGCAGCCGCCCAAGATGAGCCCACCTTCCTTGTGGAGTGGGCCTTTACAGATTTAGGCTGTGGCAGGCCTGCCACAGAATGTGCCAGTTGGATTGTGCTACAGATCCAACGAGCAATCGTCTGCTTAGACGCAGGAGCACCCATCTTGTTGGGTGCATACAATATAAACAACGAGTCAGATTTTCTGACTCCAGCTGTTCTTGCAATATATATTTTTAATGCTCTGACAACGTCCAGTAACTTGGAGTCCTCCAAGTCACTTGTAGCCGCAGGCACTACAATAGGCTGGTTCAGATGAAATGCTGACACCACCTTAGGGAGAAAATGCGGACGAGTCCGCAGTTCTGCCCTGTCCGAATGGAAAATCAGATATGGGCTTTTGTAAGATAAAGCTGCCAATTCTGACACTCTCCTGGCAGAAGCCAGGGCTAGAAGCATGGTCACTTTCCAAGTGAGATATTTCAAATCCACCTTATTTAGTGGTTCAAACCAATGAGATTTTAGAAAATCCAAAACTACATTGAGATTCCACGGTGCCACTGGAGGCACCACAGGGGGCTGTATATGCAGCACTCCCTTAACAAAGGTCTGGACTTCAGGGACTGAAGCCAATTCTTTTTGAAAGAAAATCGACAGGGCCGAAATTTGAACCTTAATAGATCCCAATTTGAGACCCATAGACAATCCTGATTGCAGGAAATGTAGGAATCGACCCAGTTGAAATTCCTCCGTCGGAGCACTCCGATCTTCGCACCACGCAACATATTTTCGCCAAATTCGGTGATAATGTTGCACGGTTACTTCTTTCCTTGCTTTAATCAAAGTAGGAATGACTTCTTCCGGCATGCCTTTTTCCATTAGGATCCGGCGTTCAACCGCCATGCCGTCAAACGCAGCCGCGGTAAGTCTTGAAACAGACAGGGACCCTGCTGAAGCAAGTCCCTCCTTAGAGGTAGAGGCCACGGATCTTCCGTGATCATCTCTTGAAGTTCCGGGTACCAAGTCCTTCTTGGCCAATCCGGAACCACTAGTATCGTTCTTACGCCTCTTTGCCGTATAATTCTCAATACTTTTGGTATGAGAGGCAGAGGAGGAAACACATACACCGACTGGTACACCCAAGGCGTTACCAGCGCGTCCACAGCTATTGCCTGCGGATCTCTTGACCTGGCGCAATACCTGTCCAGTTTTTTGTTGAGGCGAGACGCCATCATGTCCACCATTGGTCTTTCCCAACGGGTTACCAGCATGTGGAAGACTTCTGGATGAAGTCCCCACTCTCCCGGGTGAAGATCGTGTCTGCTGAGGAAGTCTGCTTCCCAGTTGTCCACTCCCGGGATGAACACTGCTGACAGTGCTATCACATGATTCTCTGCCCAGCGAAGAATCCTTGCAGCTTCTGCCATTGCACTCCTGCTTCTTGTGCCGCCCTGTCTGTTCACATGGGCGACTGCCGTGATGTTGTCCGACTGGATCAACACCGGTTTTCCCTGAAGCAGAGGTTCTGCCTGGCTTAGAGCATTGTATATTGCTCTTAGTTCCAGAATGTTTATGTGAAGAGACGTTTCCAGGCTCGTCCATACTCCCTGGAAGTTTCTTCCTTGTGTGACTGCTCCCCAGCCTCTCAGGCTGGCGTCCGTGGTCACCAGGATCCAATCCTGTATGCCGAATCTGCGGCCCTCCAATAGATGAGGGCTCTGCAACCACCACAGAAGAGACACCCTTGTCCTTGGAGACAGGGTTATCCGTAGGTGCATCTGAAGATGCGACCCTGACCATTTGTCCAACAGATCCCTTTGGAAAATTCTTGCGTGGAATCTGCCGAATGGAATTGCTTCGTAAGAAGCCACCATTTTTCCCAGGACTCTTGTGCATTGATGTACAGACACCTTTCCTGGTTTTAGGAGGTTCCTGACAAGCTCGGATAACTCCTTGGCTTTTTCCTCCGGGAGAAAAACCTTTTTCTGAACCGTGTCCAGAATCATCCCTAGGAACAGCAGACGAGTTGTCGGCATTAACTGGGATTTTGGAATATTCAGAATCCACCCGTGCTGTTTTAGCACTTCTTGAGACAGTGCTAAGCCCATCTCTAGCTGTTCTCTGGACCTTGCCCTTATTAGGAGATCGTCCAAGTATGGGATAATTAATACGCCTTTTCTTCGAAGAAGAATCATCATCTCGGCCATTACCTTTGTAAAGATCCGAGGTGCCGTGGACAATCCGAACGGCAGCGTCTGAAACTGATAGTGACAGTTTTGTACAACGAACCTGAGGTACCCCTGGTGTGAGGGGTAAATTGGAACGTGGAGATACGCATCCTTGATGTCCAAGGATACCAGAAAGTCCCCCTCTTCCAGGTTCGCTATCACTGCTCTGAGTGACTCCATTTTGAACTTGAACTTCTTTATGTACAGGTTCAAGGACTTCAGATTTAGAATAGGCCTTACCGAGCCATCCGGCTTCGGTACCACAAAAAGAGTGGAATAATACCCCTTCCCTTGTTGTAGAAGAGGTACCTTGACTATCACCTGCTGAGAGTACAGCTTGTGAATGGCTTCCAAAACCGTCTCCCTTTCGGAGGGGGACGTTGGTAAAGCAGACTTCAGGAAACGGCGAGGTGGATCCGTCTCTAATTCCAACCTGTACCCTTGAGATATTATCTGCAGGATCCAGGGATCTACCTGCGAGTGAGCCCACTGCGCGCTGTAATTTTTGAGACGACCGCCCACCGTCCCCGAGTCCGCTTGAGAAGCCCCAGCGTCATGCTGAGGCTTTTGTAGAAGCCGGGGAGGGCTTCTGTTCCTGGGAAGGAGCTGCGTGTTGCTGTCTCTTCCCTCGACCTTTGCCTCGTGGCAGATATGAATAGCCCTTTGCTCTCTTATTTTTAAAGGAACGAAAGGGCTGCGGTTGAAAAGTCGGTGCCTTTTTCTGTGGGGGAGTGACTTGAGGTAGAAAGGTGGATTTCCCGGCTGTAGCCGTGGCCACCAAATCTGATAGACCGACTCCAAATAACTCCTCCCCTTTATACGGCAAAACTTCCATATGCCGTTTTGAATCCGCATCGCCTGTCCACTGTCGCGTCCATAAAGCTCTTCTGGCCGAAATGGACATAGCACTTACCCGTGATGCCAGTGTGCAGATATCCCTCTGTGCATCACGCATATAAAGAAATGCATCCTTTATTTGTTCTAACGACAGTAAAATATTGTCCCTGTCCAGGGTATCAATATTTTCAATCAGGGACTCTGACCAAACTACCCCAGCACTGCCCATCCAGGCAGTCGCTACAGCTGGTCGTAGTATAACACCTGCATGTGTGTATATACTTTTTTGGATATTTTCCATCCTCCTATCTGATGGATCTTTAAGTGCGGCCGTCTCAGGAGAGGGTAACGCCACTTGTTTAGATAAGCGTGTTAGCGCCTTGTCCACCCTAGGAGGTGTTTCCCAGCGCTCCCTAACCTCTGGCGGGAAAGGGTATAATGCCAATAATTTCTTTGAAATTATCAGCTTTTTATCAGGGGCAACCCACGCTTCATTACACACGTCATTTAATTCTTCTGATTCAGGAAAAACTATAGGTAGTTTTTTCATACCCCACATAATACCCTGTTTAGTGGTACCTGTAGTATCAGCTAAATGTAACGCCTCCTTCATTGCCAAAATCATATAACGTGTGGCCCTACTGGAAAATACGGTTGATTCGTCACCGTCACCACTGGAGTCATCGCCTGTGTCTGGGTCTGTGTCGACCGACTGAGGCAAAGGGCGTTTCACAGCCCCTGACGGTGTTTGAGTCGCCTGGACAGGCACTAATTGATTGTCCGGCCGTCTCATGTCGTCAAACGACTGCTTTAGCGTGTTGACACTATCCCGTAGTTCCATAAATAAAGGCATCCATTCCGGTGTCGACTCCCTAGGGGGTGACATCCTCATATTTGGCAATTGCTCCGCCTCCACACCAATATCGTCCTCATACATGTCGACACACACGTACCGACACACAGCAGACACACAGGGAATGCTCCTAACGAAGACAGGACCCACTAGCCCTTTGGGGAGACAGAGGGAGAGTTTGCCAGCACACACCAAAAGCGCTATATATATATCAGGGATAGCCTTATAATAAGTGCTCCCTTATAGCTGCTTTGTTATATCAAAATATCGCCATAAATGTGCCGCCCCCTCTCTGTTTTACCCTGTTTCTGTAGTGCAGTGCAGGGGAGAGACTTGGGAGCCGTCCTGACCAGCGGAGCTGTGAGAGGAAATGGCGCCGTGTGCTGAGGAGATAGGCCCCGCCCCTTTTCTGGCGGGCTCGTCTCCCGCTATTTAGAAAAATTAGGCAGGGGTTAAATATCTCCATATAGCCTCTAGGGCTATATGTGAGGTATTTTTAGCCTTTATAGGTAATCATTTTGCCTCCCAGGGCGCCCCCCTCCCAGCGCCCTGCACCCTCAGTGACTGCCGTGTGAAGTGTGCTGAGAGGAAAATGGCGCACAGCTGCAGTGCTGTGCGCTACCTTTTGAAGACTGCAGGAGTCTTCAGCCGCCGATTCTGGACCTCTTCTGTCTTCAGCATCTGCAAGGGGGCCGGCGGCGTGGCTCCGGTGACCATCCAGGCTGTACCTGTGATCGTCCCTCTGGAGCTTGATGTCCAGTAGCCAAGAAGCCAATCCATCCTGCACGCAGGTGAGTTGACTCCTTCTCCCCTCAGTCCCTCGCTGCAGTGATCCTGTTGCCAGCAGGAATCACTGTAAAATAAAAAACCTAGCTAAACTTTTTCTAAGCAGCTCTTTAGGAGAGCCACCTAGATTGCACCCTTCTCGGCCGGGCACAAAAATCTAACTGGAGTCTGGAGGAGGGTCATAGGGGGAGGAGCCAGTGCACACCACCTGATCGGAAAAAGCTTTACTTTTTGTGCCCTGTCTCCTGCGGAGCCGCTATTCCCCATGGTCCTTTCAGGAACCCCAGCATCCACTAGGACGATAGAGAAAGTAGGGGTAGAAGCAGGTACTAATTACCCCACATTCCCCCTTGCCTCTCAGTGGTAGCACAGCAACTTGTGTACCTAGCCCAGCACACACTGCTGTGTGCAGGGCTGCGGTGGATACTTGTAGACTGCTGCCACACTGATCGCCCCATTCCCAAACTGGTCTTGACTGAGGGGCACACAGTTGTCATATGCTGCTCCCCAGTCAGCCACTATCTCCCTGTCACCCTTGCCTATTTCCATCACCCTCTGCCTCTCCGTCTCCCACTATCTTTCTCTCTCACCCAATGCCTCACCTTATCCCCTGCATCACCATCTCCCCGTCACCCATTCCCTAGCGTCACCTACTGCCTCTCACTGTCACCCTTCCGCCTCTCCCTGTCACCATCTGCCTTCCCGTCTCCCACTATCTCTCCCTGCCCTGTCACCCACTGCTTCACCCTCTACCTTTCCTCTGTGTCACTATCTCCCCATCACCCTCTCTCTCCTGTCACCCTCTACCTGTCACTCAATGACTCTCCCCGTCATCCTCTACTTCAGGTAAGCCTCATCAACATTTAGCGGCTTCATGTATTAGTCTATTGACAGATACTTGTAAGCAGACTGAAATCTGCTATAGAATGAGATTATTGCACAGTGTGTGACTGGGGATGGGATGGGTATTTGAGTCTGTGCCTTGATTAACAATTCACAGGAATGAGAGCGTTCATGGCCGTGTTGTTTACTACATTACCAAGTCTCTGCACTTTAATTATTAAGGTACTTCAAATTAATTGAGAACTGAGGAAAAATGTTGTTTATTTCTGCAGAGTGGAATACACATACACTGACTCGGGGGGGCGCTTTACAATTGTATTATATTATTACACAGCAATAACTGTAGAGATTGACACAGACACACACCCCTCACTGTGAGCGAGATCGCAAAGGCACCTTGACACTAGCTCAGTGTGATTGCTGCACATGCTCAGTCTGCAATAAATTGATCACTTCCATGAACGCCGGTCACAGCGTGCAGTCATGAACTAGGCCCGTATAGTGCTATGGATTATTTGAGGAAGGGGGGGCCCCAAATCAGTGACTTGCTTAGGGCCCCATGAGATCTAAATCCACCTCTGATCCTTCCCTTAGTATCTAACCCTAGATGAATGAAGAGAAAGGATCTGAAGTAGTAATTAGTTGTCACTGGCCCTCATTCAACTTCAGTAGCAGTTTTGCTAAAAAAACAAAACTGCTACTGTTTACAATCACATGCTGGGGACCACCCAGCACAGGGCAAGGCCAGCCAGCATGTGAAGTGCCGCCCAGCGATGCGATCGCAACGCAATTGCGATCATATCACTGAAATTGGTGAATAGTGGAAGCCCCCTGCCTATGCAGTAAGGCTGCGTATATAGGCCCGCTGCCGCCATGTTTCCTATCACAGGTAACGCAGGTGACGTCATCGGGCCTCCCTGAAAACAGCCATGACACTCCTGCGTTTCCTGCTACCCATCCCCCCAATGCCGCGTCACCGCCCCCGAATGCCCTCCGCCTGTCACTCACTCTGTGATCGCATCCTACCAGGATGTGATTGGAAAGTGAAAGTCCATTCACGTGCGCAGTCTGCAATTTTTGTAACATTACAACTCAAGCTGAGTGAGGGCCACTATCCTAACTTTGACAACCTGCAAACAGAGGCGTAGCGTGGAGACATGACACCCGGAGCAGGGTCATGTTACGGCGCCCCCACCCACCACCACACACACACACACACACACACACACACACACACACACACACACACACACACACACACATATATATATGTACATACATAGATTCACACACATTTAGGCACAGACATACATAAACACGCAAATACATTATACACAGACATATATATATATAAACACACATATACACACACACAGATATACACAGACATACACATATACACACAGACATACATATACACAGACATATATATATATAAACACACACATATACACACACAGATATACACAGACATACATATACACAGACATATATATATATATATAAACACACACATATACACACACAGATATACACAGACATACACACAGACATACATAAACATACACATATACTCACACATACTGTATACAAAGATATATATACACAAACACACACATACATGTATACACATTAGCACACAGACATATACACACACATTTACACACAAACACAGACATATACACATAAACACACAGTATACACACAGTAATTCTCACCAAGAGCCCAGCAGCAGAGCAGCTCCTCGTTCCAGCCTGGAGGGGCGGAGCTTCGATGTGATTGACAGGCTGGACCTCCGTGGGTAGAAGGAAAGGACTGAGGAAAGGGAAGGGGTGGCCACCACACTGCCTGCATGTTCCAGATCACTGAATGCAGATCCCTGACAGCCAGGAAAGTTCTTCTGACAAGCCTTCAAACCTCCCCTCTTCCTTAACAACACACCAGACTGCACTGCACTGGACTCTCTGCACTGTGCAATCAGTGATCTGCAACATGCAGGCAGTGTGGTTGCCACCCCTTCCCTCTCTTCTAGTCATTTCCTCCTACCCCTGCCAGAGATCCCAGCTCACAGCTGTGCCTTTTGTCCCCAGCGGCGCCTGGAGCTCGAGCTCCACTTGTTCCACCCTCCCTACGCCCCTGCCTGCAAATGTAAGTAAAGACTGACTGTATGAAGGTGGTCACTGTGAAGCAGGCATGCTTCATGATATGTGCTTAGGTGGGTAAGGAGACCTTGTGTACACAAAGGGCCTAATTCAGACCTGATCGCTGCTGTGCGTTTTCGTACACCAGCCGATCAGGTCTGAACTGCACATGCACCAGCGCCGCAGTGCATCGGGGCATGCCAGACGGGTGTGGTTCGTTTTATCGACAGTGTCTAGGTCGACAATGTTTAGGTCGACCACTATAGGTCGACAGTCACTAGGTCGACATGGATGGAAGGTCGACAGGGTTTCTAGGCCGACATGTGCTAGGTCGACAGGTCTAAAGGTCGACATGAGGATTTTTTTTTTTTTGTGTCGTTTTCTTCGTAGAGTGACCGGGATCCCAAATTAGTGCACCGCGTCCCCTCGCATGGCGAGCGAACTTCGGGCATGGTGCCTTCGCTCCACTACCGCTTCTTTTGGCACACTTTACCGTTCCAATCATAGTCCACGTGGATCGTTAAGTATGAAAAAATCCCCAATTTTTTTTTAAAAACTCATGTCGACCTTTAGACCTGTCGACCTAGCACATGTCGACCTAGAAACCCTGTCGACCTTCCATCCATGTCGACCTAGTGACTGTCGACCTATAGTGGTCGACCTAAACATTGTCGACCTAGACACTGTCGATCTTCAGACCGGTTCCCATGCCAGACAGCCAACGGCCATCTCAGCCCTGCGATCGCCTCTGCCTGATTGATAGGCAGAGGCGGTCGCTTGGCGGGAGGGGATGGGCAGGTGGCGTTGGTCCGCCGTTTTGGGGGCGTGGTCCGGAGCTGCGCTGGTAGGGAGCTACTCGTCAAGTACAAAAGTATCGCCCCTGTGCGATGCTTTTGTACTTGTGCGGTGGGGCAGAGCCAGACATGCGGGGTGGACTAGCCCTGTGCTGGGCGTCCCCCCGCATGTCTGAGTAACTAATCGTAGCCGTGCAAAGTCTGAATTAGGCCCAATGATTGGGGGTCAGCAACTTTTGCAGTTTGCATATAAACCGGAATGTGTTAGTTGCTAAAGAGCATGAAATCTGTTTTATCGCAACAGAAGTGTCTACAAGTCTGTTTTAAAAAATCTGCTAGATCTAGAACAGCTTGTCCATGTTTTATGCCAACATGAATCATACAGATTGCAATGCACACATTAAAGGACAGATTGGAAAGAACTAAAATTTACTGAATGGTTTGCAACCATTTTCTCTTCTACTGCAGCCTCACAGAAAGAGAGAACAAGACTTAGAAAATTACAGGATTAAAACAGTGTTAAGCAAAAAGAAAAAAGAAAAAATCCAATTGTTAATAAAGTGCTAATTGTGTTTTGTAATGAGTTTATTGTCTACTGCTAATAACATCGGCTTGGTTAATGGGTCCATTCCGTTAGACCTAACTAATGTAAGACCTTATTCATGTTTGTATAGAATTGCACAGCCACAAGGAAACGGCTGTGTATTTCCGGCTAGATAGACGCCTCCTGCTTGCATTAGACAGGATCCGAGTGCCGAATCTGAGGACACAGCCTTGGATCACTATGTCTCCAATCACGATGGTTTTAGGCACCGGCCAGCCTGTGCAAGCTGAAGCTTACTAGGGCTGGCCGTCAGATCCGGACTCCCGGGTCCAGGAAGTCTACACCAACATTGCAGACCCTGGACCAGTCACGCCTTCAAAACGTGGGTGACATGTCCGTGTTTTGGAGAATGGTGCCATGCCACCACCGCTCTGCCCCTCAAATGCCGCATCATGTCACAGAGGGCTAGGAGGTACATCACATGCGCAGAATGGATCTTGTGCCTTCGCAGGCCCCTAAACATTGTATTTGACCTCAAACAAATATGAATTAGGCCCATAGTTACATATACATGCTTGGAAATTGGTTAAAAAATATATATATTTATATCAACTACATATTCTGCAACAAAAAAACTGTACTTTAGTTCTTTCAGAATGCCATTTTTTCTAGCTGTTTAGATTAGTTTCTTGAACAAGATGAACAGTTGGGGTTACATAAGAAAGTGATCAATGTGTCAGATTGCAGCAGATTTGCTCAGCCCTTGATGAGATTGCACTGCTAATTTCTAATGTATTACTGCTTCATTTCTGTGAGGATTTTTTTTTTTCAGCAATCCACACAACCTTGGAATAAAACGATTAAACCACAAGTTCCAGGTACACCACAACATTCAACTCAGCAGCAGCATCAATAACCTGAAAATCAAAGTATAATGCACTTATAATGATACTTAAAGCCACTTTTGGACAATACCCTTTCTTTAAATAGATCCCCTTTATTATGTTTGGTGAGAATCCTCTTGCTATGGTATCTAACCTGGGAAAATAGCTTGATCTGATTGGTCCTGACATCTACCCAATCAGATGCCTCATTCACAACAAAAGCCCAATTTGGATTATACTCTCTGTCTTGACAGCATCAAAGCTTCTCAGATTCTTCTCATGATACAGTGACAATCCTCTGGGATCCAGCCATAGTGCAATAAGATACTGTACAACACTACATAAAGAGAGACTAGTGTTGAACAGTGGGCAACCCCTTAAACTAAACTTGAGCAGTAATGACTTTAGAATAACACTAGTCATGTATATTCTGTATAAGACATATTATCATCCATGTACATATAGATAGAGGCTTAAATAAATAAGGTACTTAAGCAACTTATTGTTCTTTACAATCTGTTCATTCCCCTCTATAACCCAATCTAAAACCTCTCGGCCGTTCTTTTGAAAAACCTAAATAAACGTTTCCTTTTACCATCTGCAGAGGTAGAACTTGTTTGTGAGTTCAATTACAATCTCTAGCAGTTAAGATATAGCTGCTGTACCATAATGTAAAATAAATTGCTTTTTGCAAGAAGCTATGTCAGCTTTTGAACAGAAACATTCTGGAGACCTTTCGCTGCCACTCTATTTGAATTTCAAACGCTGTACAAAAGTTGTTCCTGAGCACAAATCTCTTCCCGAAATAGTTTTCACAGTAAAGCTGCGAGTATTTGTTTCCTAATAATTGTTGACTAGTCTTTAAAAGCAGGATCGGTTTTCAGGATGAAGGAAAGGGTTTCAAGCAAGAAAACATCATCCGCTCACAGGTTTATCATCTCTATTTTTACAAAAGTAAGAAAGTTACTAATCTTACAGTATGTTTCTAATCCATCTTTATGCATTCTATGCCGTATTACATATACCCTTTGGAAATACAGATAACTATATAACTCAGAAGTACTAAGGACACTTTAATATGTGGCATATGGAGAAGAGGAGGAGGCCCATGTGCAGTCTCCATCCAGGCCTTCTCCTCTCTAGCTGGCCAGGCAATAGGCTCTGGGCACTAGGGTCACTAGGAGACCTTAGCACTGTCTGGGAAAATGGCCACCACGCCATTTTACATGTGTTTCTGCAGCATTGCTGCTGCAGATGCAGGACTCCGGAGTGTGAATATAGAAAAAATGGGTGCAGGGTGTGCGGTGTGTGCCGCCATAGGCCCGTGTGCGCCGCACACACTGCACCCATACTGTAGTGTGTTCCCATTGAGATTTTCACATGGCAATATTAATTAGCAAATTTGTACAGTACCGTCCTTCTTTCCTGACTGACTGGTACATAAACTGGGTGTGGTTGTGGGCAGCCATCAAAGCATTTTTAATCTCCTCTCCGGGAGAAGACCGGAGAGGTGACGCAGCAGACTTCTTCAGGGGCAGGGCCGAACTGTTATATCATTAAGCCCCACCCCCAAGACATGGAAATGCCCACGATTCGTGGGTCCGTCTGTAGAGGGCGGGGATAAATGACTCTATTAGCCCCGCCCCTTCACAGCCACCGAAAATGCATTAATGTTATCCCTGTACTGCCTTCTTCACTAGGAGGAAGCATGTTTACCTTTCTCTTTCGTATGACTGTGGAGTCTATGTACTAAGCTTTGGAGAGAGATAAATTTGCCAAAAATAAATTACCAGCCAATCAGCTCCTAACTGCCGTGTTACAGGCTGTGTTTGAAAAATGACAGAAGCTGGTTGATTGTCAGTTTACTTCTCTCCACTTTATGACTTTACAAGGCTTAGTACATCTGGCCCTGTGTTTAAAAAATGACAGTTTGGAGCTGATTGTCTGGTTCTTTAGCTCTCTTCGCTTTATCTCTCTCCAAGACATAGTACATAGACCACACAGAGCTTTAGATACACCTTGAAGACACTCCCTTGACATTCCTACAAGACAGGAAAGATTCCATGTACTGTACTTGCATTGTTGCATGAACATTCTACTTTCCTAGGGCTGAAAGAGATATCAGAACACCCTGTCATCTTTTACACTGAATTCACCCCTATGAATGGAATACGTACGATTACAGATGGGATGCCGGCTGTCATGATCCCAACAGCAGGATCCTGTCCGCAAGAATGCTGGCAGCAGGGAGAGTGCTAGAAAGCCCTTTGCAGGCACAGTGGCTCGCTGCACTCTTCGCCGGTTATATTCTCCCTCTAAGGGTGTTGTGGACCACACAGAGAGAGAATAGCCTGTGTTACCAATATTCCGGCGGCAACATTTCGGAGTTGGTAGTGTGACCGGCGGAATCCTGACTGGCGGTATTTTAACTGCTTCCCCTATGAATGCTTATGTTATCTATTATGAGTGGAGCAGCAGCATTCCAAGAGGAAATGGAGAAGTGCTCACAAAAAAAGAAGACAAGAAACACTGCAAAAGAGAAGACAGAAACTGACAAGAACAGATAAAAGAACTGAATAGAGCCACACCAGAAAATGAGAGAAGAGCTCCATTGAAGAAAAGAAGGTGTTGGTGGCAATGACACTACGGTGGCAGTAGACCCAAGGAGAAGAGGTGGCCTGAAGCCAGTGGTGGTCTTTTGTAAAATAGCTGATGCTTGCTCTATGATGCCCAGGTGAAGCCTGCGCCAAGGTCACAAGGTCAGCTGTGGAAAGACCCTGACCAAGCCAGGGAAGGGCCGACACAGTGGGGCACTCAGTGGTGTCCCTCTGATGTCTGTCAAAGTTGGCCAGAGAAGGTACAGTCATGCTGTATGTTGGGCATTAGGCCATTAGAAAGCCCTAAGATGAAATGGCAAGCTAGGATATAAGGTTCTAGCTTCATGATAAACACTAGGCTTCAAGTTTACCTAAACTGTAATGTACAGTACAGTAACAAAAAAGAAAGAGAAAAAAAAGAAAGACTCTGTGTTGGGGCACTCCTATGATTGTAGTCAGACAATAAAACTTAACTTTTAATTCAATATTTAAATAATAAGATTAACTAGCACACAACTTCAAAGAGTTATTTTACGTATATATATGCAAATTACCAGTTTATTTTGCATAATTGACACTCCCTAAATGGAGTTGTACTTGATAGTGAACAACTGCCTAGGTGAAAATATTTGATTTAATAAATAATTACTCGAATGTCACTGTATATACTCAATATCACAAGACAGATTAATAATCCCCACAGGGTTCATCGTTCAGTGGTTTCTATAGTTGCAAATAATTTCTTAATATCGTCACTCTCAAAGGTGAACAAGCCCACTTGAGGTGAAACGGTCCATTTGGTCCACGAGGGTATTGGGACTGCGCAGCCCATACCCACTCCAGGGGTTCCCCGGTCCAGTAAGCGCCCATTTGGGCCTTTATTTTGATTGTACTCTATATGCTTACTTTTAAGTGTCATTTTTGAAGTTGCTGATTTAACACTTGAGTAATTAGTAGATACTGAGAAGTCATACAATGTGAATGTTTCTATTTGGGTATGATTAGTATCTCACAGGTTACCATTCACTCTCTGGTCTAACAGACATGTGATACAACAGCCGAACATCACATACTCTAGGACAAATATCCACCTATAATCTTATTTAACCCTTGCTGGTAAACAGCAAATCAGTTGTAAGAAATAAGTGTTTTCTTCTTCTGCACTCAGACGATTAGTTTTTTGAGTGATATACCAGAATTTCTCTGCAGCAGGATAAGCCTCTGTTTTCAGTTAATATATCGGTCTCCTAATTATAGGAGCTGTCTCATTTATCAACCAGGTGCATCCCTGGTGCAGATTTTGAACATACAGGGGTATATTTACTAACATTCGTAATTCTCCCGATTTGGTGGGAGAATAATCACGAATGACATCGAAAGTGTAAAACTGCAACTTTTTGAATTTATTACGACGAATTTACTAAGCTGCCGTATTCTGCATTTTCGGGTTTTCCGATGTCGATGTCATTCGTGTTTTTTTTTAGTTTTTTACGGCAGTGATTAGCAAAACACTGCCGACTTTTTCTAAATGAATCTCGGCCGGATTTGTGTGATCCGTGCTGGGGTTCTTTTTTTTTTTTTTTAAATAAGCACTGTAAAACTGTTAAAAAAAATGGCGTGGGGTCCCCCCTCCTAAGCATAACCAGCCTCGGGCTCTTTGAGCCGATCCTGGTTGCAGAAATATGGGGAAAAAAATGACAGGGGTTCCCCCATATTTAAGCAACCAGCATCGGGCTCTGCGCCTGGTCCTGGTTCCAAAAATACGGGGGACAAAAAGCGTAGGGGTCCCCCGTATTTTTAAAACCAGCACCGGGCTCCACTAGCTGGACAGATAATGCCACAGCCGGGGGTCACTTTTATACAGTGCCCTGCGGCCGTGGCATCAAATATCCAACTAGTCACCGCTGGCCGGGGTACCCTGGGGGAGTGTGGACCCCTTCAATCAAGGGGTCCCCCCCCCCAGCCACCCAAGGGCCAGGGGTGAAGCCAGAGGCTGTCCCCCCCATCCAATGGGCTGCGGATGGGGGGCTGATAGCCTTTTTGTAAAAGTGATTGATATTGTTTTTAGTAGCAGTACTACAAGGCCCAGCAAGCCTCCCCCGCAAGCTGGTACTTGGAGAACCACAAGTACCAGCATGCGGCGGAAAAACGGGCCCGCTGGTACCTGTAGTACTACTACTAAAAAAATACCCAAAAAAAGACAATACACACACACCTTGAAAGTAAAGTTTTATTACATGCATCCACACAAACATACATACATACTTACCTTATGTTCACACGAGGGTCGGTCCTCTTCTCCAGTAGAATCTATGGGGTACCTGTTGAATAAATTATACTCACCAGATCCAGGGTACCAGGCTCCTCGGATAATCCTTTTGTAATCCACGAGTCACAACTGAGGGCCTGGGCTGACGGGAGGCTGCCTCAGTTGTAGGGACTGTCACAACTGAGGGCCTGAGCTGACGGGAGGCAGCCTCAGTTGTAGGGGCTGAGGTGTAATGGAACCTGGCAGGTTGTATCAGACCCCTAGACATGTAGAAGAATTGCCCGAAGGCGTGACCACGACAACCAGGAATAAAAGTCAATGATGTTTATTATGACAACTCCGCAACACAGCAGCAGTAAAAGAAAACGTAAAAGTCAGCAAAGAATAAATACAGTTCCTGGGTACTACAGGATGGCAGGAGCCACAGGGCACTGGTAGTGTGAGATAGTTCTTATGATCTTCTAGATGGAAAGTCCTTACCAGGCCCGACTGTAGCAATGGAGATAACCCAGGATTGTGCCAGCTGGTGTTCCAGGAAAAGCTGGGTTGCTGAAGATAAAACAGCTGCTGTGGATACTGGCTGGAACCAGACTGTTGTTAGCACGGAGTGGATACTGGCTGGAACCAGTTAAATAATAAATGAACTTGGGAGCGATGAAATATGAACTGAAATGTAGAACTTGAGAGCGGAGAAATAATAATACCGGTGGAGAGTGGTAAAGTGTAGAAAGGACACCGGCCCTTTAAGGGAAGCTGTACTCTGCTGGAAGCTGAGCTGGAAGCAGGTAATGTTGTAGCTGGAAACAGATGAATCCACAATGGATTGGAGAGTCAGGCTACACCGCAGGTGGAATGCTGGTGCGGGTCTCTATGGTGGAAGTCTTGAGACAGGAGCTGGAACCTGGAAGACAATCACAGGAGAGAGACAAACAGGAACTAGGTTTGACAACCAAAGCACTGACGCCTTCCTTGCTCAGGCACAGTGTATTTATACCTGCAGCAAGGAAGGGATTGGCTAGGCAATTATGCAGATTATCAATACTGAGAACAGATTGGTGGAAATGATCAGCTGACAGAATCCAAGATGGCTGCGCCCATGCAGACACTTGGAGGGAAGTTTGGTTTGTAATCCATGTGGTAATGAAAACAGTAATGGCGGCGCCGGCCACCGGAGACAGGAGGCGCCAGGCTGACAGATGCACATCCAACCACGCGGACACAGCGGAGGCCGCGGCTGACGTAATCGCCACTCAGACACTCTGCATGCAGAAGTTCAGGGACGGCGGCGGAGGCCGCGGGAGACGCCATGCCAGGTGTAATATGGCGTTTACTGTGACAGCGTCCCAGAGTGACAGGAGAGGATACAGGAATGTACACATCAGGATAACAGATGGGATCCGGTCCTGGAGCGCTGAGCCAGCCTTAGGAGGCATCTGATGGGTAAGAAATGGCGTCCAGATACCCGGATCGTGACAGCACCCCCCCCTTTAGGAGTGGCCCCAGGACACTTCTTTGGCTTTTGAGGAAACTTGGAATGGAATCTCCGGACCAAGGCAGGAGCATGGACATCAGAAGCATTGGTCCATGAACGTTCCTCAGGACCATAACCCTTCCAGTCAATAAGATATTGTAGTTGACCGTAACGGTGACGTGAGTCCAGGATCTTGGCCACTTCATACTCAACGCCTCGTTGAGTTTGGACTTTCGGAGTTGGAGGAAGTGAGGAATGAAACCGATTCAAGATCAGCGGTTTCAACAGGGAAACATGGAATGTCCTGGGTATTTTTAAGAAGGGAGGCAACTGGAGTCTGTAAGCAACAGGATTGATGACTTGTTCAATCTTGAAAGGACCGATATAGCGAGGTGCAAACTTCATACTGGGAACTCTTAACCTCAAATTCTTCGTGGATAACCATACCCGATCACCCACCTTGAGAGCAGGAACTGCTCGGCGCTTCTTATCCGCAAACTTCTTGTACCTGAACGATGCCTTGAGCAGAGCTGATCGTACGTTCTTCCAGATATTGGCAAACTGATGCAAGGTGATATCCACTGCGGGAACAGAAGTTGCTGGAAGCGGTTGGAACTCAGGGACTTTAGGGTGGAATCCAAAGTTAGTGAAGAATGGTGTTGAAGCAGATGAAGAATGATACTGGTTGTTATGACAGAACTCGGCCCAGGGAAGTAATTGAACCCAGTCATCTTGAGAGGAGGACACATAGATGCGGAGGAAGGCCTCCAAGTCCTGATTCACCCTCTCGGTTTGACCATTGGTCTGAGGATGGTAAGCCGTGGAAAACTTTAGCTTGACTTGGAGGACTTGACATAAACTTCGCCAGAATTTGGCTGTGAATTGAACTCCTCGATCTGAGATAATTTCTTCAGGAAGACCGTGGAGTCGGAAGATCTCTTGTATGAATACTTGAGCCAACTTGGAAGCTGACGGAAGACCGGTGAGAGGAATGAAGTGTGCCATCTTGGTGAACCGGTCAACTACCACCCAGATGGTATTGAACTTGTTGCACATGGGTAAATCTGTAATAAAATCCATCGACAAATGGGTCCAAGGTCGACGGGGAACAGATAGTGGAACCAGTTGCCCCGCAGGCGACTGGCGGGATACCTTATGTTGAGCACACTTTGGGCAAGATGCAATAAACTCCAAGACGTCCTTTTTCAGAGTTGGCCACCAATAGGACCTAGAGATAAACTCCAGGGTTTTTTGGATACCTGTATGTCCGGCAAAACGGGAAGCATGGGCCCAATGCATGAGCTTCTTCCTTAGCATCGGTTTCACAAAACTTTTCCCTGATGGGGGCGTAGAGTCCATCCCTACCGTGGAGAATGCCAACGGATTTATAATAGGATGCTTGTCTGAAGACTCTGACTCATTTTCTTGCTCCCATGAGCGGGAAAGGGCATCGGCCTTGCGATTCTGAGAGCCCGGACAGAACTGGAGTTTAAAGTCGAACCTGGAAAAGAAAAGTGCCCATCTGGCCTGACGAGGGTTGAGACATTGTGCGCCTTTCAGATATAAAAGGTTCTTGTGGTCTGTAAGTATGGTGATTGAATGAGAAGCTCCCTCCAACAGATACCTCCACTCTTCTAGAGCGAGCTTGATGGCTAGCAACTCCTGGTCGCCAATGGCATAGTTGCGCTCCGCTGGGGAGAACTTCCGGGAGAAGAAACTGCAAGGGTGTAAATGGCCATCTTTAGCCCTCTGAGATAACACCGCTCCTACTCCAACGGAGGAGGCATCCACCTCTAAGATGAAAGGAGAGTCGATGTCAGGCTGTTTCAGAACAGGCGCAGAGATGAACCTTTGTTTTAAAAGATGAAATGCTTGCATGGCTTCTTCAGACCACTTGGACGGGTTAGCACCCTTCTTAGTGAAAGCAGTAATAGGCGCCACAATGGTGGAAAAGTCTCGTATAAACTTTCGGTAATAGTTGGCGAACCCTAAGAACCTCTGGACCCCTTTGAGGGTTAAGGGTACCGGCCAATTTTGGATTGCTTGTAGTTTCTCAGGATCCATCTCTAGTCCGGAACCGGACACAATGTACCCTAGAAACGGAATGGACTTGACTTCAAAGACGCATTTCTCTAATTTGCAATAGAGATGATTGACACGGAGACGGGACAGAACCTCTTTAACCCAAAAACGATGTTCCTCTAAATCGTTGGCAAAAATGAGGATATCGTCTAGATAGACCACGACATGACGGTATAGAATGTCTCTGAAGATCTCATTGACAAAATGCTGGAAGACAGCTGGAGCATTGCTCAATCCGAAGGGCATGACGAGGTACTCATAATGTCCGTCACGGGTGTTAAAGGCGGTCTTCCACTCGTCACCCTCACGGATCCGGATGAGATTGTATGCACCTCTCAAGTCCAGCTTTGTAAAGATGGTAGCTCCGCTAACTCTGTCAAAGAGCTCAGTAATCAGGGGTAAAGGATAACGGTTCTTGATGGTAATGTCGTTCAAACCTCTGTAGTCGATGCACGGCCGCAGACCACCATCTTTCTTCTTTACAAAAAAGAAGCCTGCGCCGGCTGGAGAAGAAGAAGGTCGAATGAACCCCTTTGCTAGGTTCTCTTTAATGTATTCCTCCATAGAATGCGTCTCAGGCAGAGACAACGGATAAGTTCGGCCTCGAGGTGGAACCTTCCCTGGAACGAGATCAATCGGGCAGTCCCATTCTCTATGAGGAGGAAGGATATCAGCAGAAGCTTTACTGAACACATCCGTGAAATCTTGATATGGAGGAGGTGGAACATCAGACGACCTGGGGGAGGAAGAACAGACAGGCAATACTTTGAACAAACATGTCTCAGCACAGGAGGAACCCCATGCCAGGATTTGCGTAGTCGTCCAATCAATTGTAGGATTGTGAAGACGGAGCCATGGAAGGCCCAGGACCACAGGATGTGTGGCACTTGGAATCACTAAAAAAGAAATAAGTTCGGAATGAAGAACTCCCACTCTCAGACGAACTGGTAGAGTCCTTAAAGAAATAACTGCCTCAAAGATCTTGCTGCCATCCACGGCAGTTAAGGAGATGGACGCAGGAAGTCTCTCGGTGGGTAGGGACCACCGTTTAACATAGGCTTCGGTAATAAAGTTCCCAGCTGCTCCGGAATCAAGGAGGGCAATGACGATCCGATAACGTTGAGCAACTTGAAGCGAGACTGGGAGATTACAATCGTGAGGAGATGGAGAGGAGATCATTACTCCTAGCCGGCCCTCTCCTTGGCGAGCTAGGGTCTGGAGTCCTGGACGTTTGGGACAGGCATTAATGGTGTGAGACGGAGCTGCACAATAAAGACAGAGAGACTTGGAGAGACGTCTTCGGCGCTCAGCAGGAGTTAAACGGGAACGGCCAATTTGCATGGACTCATCTTTAGTTGGTGACAGTTGGCGAGGAGGAGGAGCAGAAGATTTTGGAGCAGATGATCTTACACGCTCAGTTGCTCTCTCTCTGAAACGTAAATCAACTTTCGTGCAGAGTGAGATTAGCTCATCTAACTTGGAAGGTAAGTCTCTGGTAGCTAACTCATCTTTAATACTCTCAGATAAGCCATGCCAGAATGCAGCATACAGGGCCTCGTCGTTCCATGCCAGTTCGGATGCCAGGATCTGGAACTGTATAAGATATTGTCCTACAGTACGTGATCCCTGGCGCAAACGGAGAATCTCAGATGAAGCTGAAGTTACCCGGCCTGGCTCGTCGAAGATGCGCCTGAATGTTGACACGAATGAAGTGTAGGAGGATAGCAGGGTGTCGGACCTCTCCCATAACGGTGATGCCCAATCAAGGGCTGAGCCACTGAGAAGAGAGATAATGTAGGCAATTTTTGTACGGTCACTGGGAAAATTGCCAGGTTGTAGCTCAAACTGAATCTCACACTGGTTGAGAAATCCCCTGCAGAATCTTGGAGATCCGTCAAATTTTGCTGGCGCTGGAAGATGAAGACGTGGAGCAGAAATGGGTAAGGTGGGTGGGGTTATAGCTGGAGTCACTGTGGTTGACGCACCGGACGCGTCTGATCCACGGAGGGTTGTCTGAATCCCATCCAGCCGAGAAGAGAGATCCTGGAGACAGCGGATGATGTGGCCCTGTGCAGCCTCCTGATGTTCAAGTCGGGCTGCCAGTTCTTGCATCGGCCTGGCCGCTTGATCCTGATCTCCGGCTGGATTCATTAGGTCAGTGCTTACTGTCACAACTGAGGGCCTGGGCTGACGGGAGGCTGCCTCAGTTGTAGGGACTGTCACAACTGAGGGCCTGAGCTGACGGGAGGCAGCCTCAGTTGTAGGGGCTGAGGTGTAATGGAACCTGGCAGGTTGTATCAGACCCCTAGACATGTAGAAGAATTGCCCGAAGGCGTGACCACGACAACCAGGAATAAAAGTCAATGATGTTTATTATGACAACTCCGCAACACAGCAGCAGTAAAAGAAAACGTAAAAGTCAGCAAAGAATAAATACAGTTCCTGGGTACTACAGGATGGCAGGAGCCACAGGGCACTGGTAGTGTGAGATAGTTCTTATGATCTTCTAGATGGAAAGTCCTTACCAGGCCCGACTGTAGCAATGGAGATAACCCAGGATTGTGCCAGCTGGTGTTCCAGGAAAAGCTGGGTTGCTGAAGATAAAACAGCTGCTGTGGATACTGGCTGGAACCAGACTGTTGTTAGCACGGAGTGGATACTGGCTGGAACCAGTTAAATAATAAATGAACTTGGGAGCGATGAAATATGAACTGAAATGTAGAACTTGAGAGCGGAGAAATAATAATACCGGTGGAGAGTGGTAAAGTGTAGAAAGGACACCGGCCCTTTAAGGGAAGCTGTACTCTGCTGGAAGCTGAGCTGGAAGCAGGTAATGTTGTAGCTGGAAACAGATGAATCCACAATGGATTGGAGAGTCAGGCTACACCGCAGGTGGAATGCTGGTGCGGGTCTCTATGGTGGAAGTCTTGAGACAGGAGCTGGAACCTGGAAGACAATCACAGGAGAGAGACAAACAGGAACTAGGTTTGACAACCAAAGCACTGACGCCTTCCTTGCTCAGGCACAGTGTATTTATACCTGCAGCAAGGAAGGGATTGGCTAGGCAATTATGCAGATTATCAATACTGAGAACAGATTGGTGGAAATGATCAGCTGACAGAATCCAAGATGGCTGCGCCCATGCAGACACTTGGAGGGAAGTTTGGTTTGTAATCCATGTGGTAATGAAAACAGTAATGGCGGCGCCGGCCACCGGAGACAGGAGGCGCCAGGCTGACAGATGCACATCCAACCACGCGGACACAGCGGAGGCCGCGGCTGACGTAATCGCCACTCAGACACTCTGCATGCAGAAGTCCAGGGACGGCGGCGGAGGCCGCGGGAGACGCCATGCCAGGTGTAATATGGCGTTTACTGTGACAGCGTCCCAGAGTGACAGGAGAGGATACAGGAATGTACACATCAGGATAACAGATGGGATCCGGTCCTGGAGCGCTGAGCCAGCCTTAGGAGGCATCTGATGGGTAAGAAATGGCGTCCAGATACCCGGATCGTGACACCACGTACTTGATTAAAAAAAAAAACGGAGACCCGAGCCACGCACTGAAAGGGGACCCATGTTTTCACATGGGTCCCCTTTCCCCGAATGCCAGAAACCCACTCTGACTGATGTCTAAGTGGGTTTCTTCAGCCAATCAGGGAGCGCCACGTTGTAGCACCCTCCTGATCGGCTGTGTGCTCCTGTACTGTCTGACAGGCGGCACACGGCAGTGTTACAATGTAGCGCCTATGCGCTCCATTGTAACCAATGGTGGGAACTTTCTGCTCAGCGGTTGACCGAAAGTGACCTCACCGCTGACCACAAAGTTCCCACCATTGGTTACAATGGAGCGCATAGGCGCTACATTGTAACACTGCCGTGTGCCGCCTGTCAGACAGTACAGGAGCACACAGCCGATCAGGAGGGTGCTACAACGTGGCGCTCCCTGATTGGCTGAAGAAACCCACTTAGACATCAGTCAGAGTGGGTTTCTGGCATTCGGGGAAAGGGGACCCATGTGAAAACATGGGTCCCCTTTCAGTGCGTGGCTCGGGTATCCGTTTTATTTTTTTAATCAAGTACGTGGATTACAAAAGGATTATCCGAGGAGCCTGGTACCCTGGATCTGGTGAGTATAATTTATTCAACAGGTACCCCATGGATTCTACTGGAGAAGAGGACCGACCCTCGTGTGAACATAAGGTAAGTATGTATGTATGTTTGTGTGGATGGATGTAATAAAACTTTACTTTCAAGGTGTGTGTGTATTGTCTTTTTTTGGGTATTTTTTTAGTAGTAGTACTACAGGTACCAGCGGGCCCGTTTTTCCGCCGCATGCTGGTACTTGTGGTTCTCCAAGTACCAGCATGCGGGGGAGGCTTGCTGGGCCTTGTAGTACTGCTACTAAAAACAATATCAATCACTTTTACAAAAAGGCTATCAGCCCCCCATCCGCAGCCCATTGGATGGGGGGGACAGCCTCGGGCTTCACCCCTGGCCCTTGGGTGGCTGGGGGGGGGGACCCTTGATTGAAGGGGTCCCCACTCCCACAGGGTACCCCGGCCAGGGGTGACTAGTTGGATATTTGATGCCACGGCCGCAGGGCACGGTATAAAAGTGACCCCCGGCTGTGGCATTATCTGTCCAGCTAGTGGAGCCCGGTGCTGGTTTTAAAAATACGGGGGACCCCTACGCTTTTTGTCCCCCGTATTTTTGGAACCAGGACCAGGCGCAGAGCCCGATGCTGGTTGCTTAAATATGGGGGAACCCCTGTCCATTTTTTTCCCATATTTCTGCAACCAGGATCGGCTCAAAGAGCCCGAGGCTGGTTATGCTTAGGAGGGGGGACCCCACGCAATTTTTTTTCACAAAATTAACACTTTCCCACCCCTTCCCACTGATATACATGCACGGATCTCATGGATCCGTGCATGCCTATCCAAACACGGCTCAAAAAAGCAGGTCTGTTTTTTTTTAGCACTTTTTAACGATTTGTATTTTTTCACGGCAGTGTTTTTTTTTTTTTTGCTTTGCACTTCTTAGTAAATTACCGAGATTCATACTTAAACAGCCGCGTTTTGACCGATGGTGTATTCATTCGGATTTTTTTTGTTGGACTTCAAAAAAAATACGAATGCTCTCATCACTGCCGAGATTTGAGTTTAGTAAATTCCCGAGATGACACTTTGAAGAAAAAACGGCATCTCGGTCAAAATCGGGACCTTAGTAAATATACCCCACAGTTTCTCATATGATTCTTGAACTTAATTCATGTCACAATTTGGTCATTTTGCCGCGAATAAGACTATATAACCGTGGATTGCCAACCTTACGCATATCTTTACCTGTAAAACTTGGCTAGCTGCATTATCATTTGTTATTTCCTCTATTCTTCTTTCTCCTTTCTCTTCTTTCTTCTCTTTTCTTTATTCTAAATCGTGCTCTCTCATCCGGTTGGACAGCAGAAGCACTTCTTTCCTGCTTGGTAAGAGTACTCACTCATTCAGCAAAGATTACTGCCATACTCCACAGGATAAGCCCAATCTCATCCGATCTTGGAAGCCAATCTCTGGTAGGCCTGGTAATACCCCTTTCACATCGCACTAAAAACCCGGTATCGACACGGCATATTGCCGTGTTGAAACAGGTCCGTGTGCGATGTGAAAGGTCCTTTGGTGAATTAGCGGGTCGTCTGACCCGGTAATTCAACCCGGTAAAAAAGAAGGGTTATTACCGGGTTGATTACCGGGTCAGGCGCAGTGTGAATGGGAGCCGTTCCGATGCGACACGGCTCCCATTCACAGTATAGGCAGAGGCGGCGCAGGAGATGAGCTCATCTCCCGGCGCCGCCTCCACCCCCGCCCCTGCTGCTGCTCCGCCCTCCGCTGCTATGGCAACCGACCCGGTATATTGCCGGGTCGGAAAGCCAGCAACGGAGCGCAAATGCCGGATCCCACCCGGTAAGTACACGTTTCTCTTACCGGGTAGGATCCGGCATTTGCGATGTGAAAGCAGCATAAGTAATTGATGGGGGGACCCACAATGAATACCAGGTGCAGTAAATCTATATGAACAGCAGAAGGAAACTACCCACCTACCATCTATTTTCGATCTAATTTTCAGTGCCTACCTGGACACTCTATGTAAGACCTTCTTTATAAAAATACGAGGGGTATGTGATACGGATCCGTTTTAGGTATCATGATGCCCCACAACAAAGGGTATACCAGATACTAATAGCCCCCCTTCTGCAAGGGGCATTTACAGATACAGGCTTTGTAACCAATATCTTTTTGATGGTTAGACCTCAAGGAGGTACTAATCCTTTGAATTAAAAAGCCTTGTGGTAACACCACTGTCTCAACGTAGAGCAGCAGGTGTTTAAGTACCCATAGAGGCAACACTTTTACTCACTGAGATCTATGACTTGTACCTTTGAGAGTGACGATATTAAGAAATTATTTGCAACTATAGAGACCGATGAACCCTGTGGGGATAATTAATCTGTCTTGTGATATTGAGTATAGACAGTGACATTCGAGTAATTATTTATTAAGTCAAATATTTTCACCTAGGCAGTTGTTCACTATCAAGTACAACTCCATTTATGGGGTGTCAATTATGAAAAATAAACTGGTAATTTGCATATATATGTAAAATAACTCTTTGAAGTTGTGTGCTAGTTAATCTTATTATTTAAATATTGAATTAAAAGTTAAGTTTTATTGTCTGACTACAATCATAGGAGTGCCCCAACACAGAGTCTTTCTTTTTTCTCTTTCTTTTTTGCTATGCATTCTATTGACTCTGGGAGCACCACCGACATTTGAAATCAACACACCATGTGTAAATTGGTAATACAGTCGGTTAGGGACTAATATCCATCAAAGGTTATAGTCTGATGTTTCAACCTGTCGCGGAACTACCCACTTTGTAGTACACTATGTACAGTACAGTACCTGTCCAAATATTAGACTACTTTCTTCTATTTGTAGACACATGTGTTGGCTTTGAGGTGCTCCTATTGTATAAGTAGCATGTGAGATGATGTTCAAGCCCCATGTAGTTCACTGGGCCACCAGGGTGAATGTTCTGAGTGGAGTGGTCTCTTGCTACTACACTACACCTAGCTGGTAGTTCTTGTTATTGTTAGTTATGCTGTGTTCCGTGCAGGTGCAGTGGAACATCCATTAAGGTGACCAGAGTGACCCTAGTAAGTATTGTTAGTTGTGTTACCCTTTTAGTCTGGGTCTGAGTAACACATGTGAGTGCTAAAATAGTCCAATTGCTTTCCCAGTAGGTCAGTTAACACTGTCTTAAGGGTGCTACAGACAGTGTACGAGCCCTTGATATACAAAAACAGATGAATGAGGTGCTTGTACCAGTGATGACCTATACCCTTCCAGGTAAATAAGTAAGCGGTCCCTAGGTCATTGCCTCTTGCTGTATTTGTGGGTTGTGGCTGGAATTAACACCTCTCTCTGCCTGTCCTAGTATATTCTGACCTGCATCCTCGGACCAACTGAACCTTGAGGTGTCCTGAAGGTGAGAGCAGGTAGAGAAAAAAAAATGTGCCAACCAACACTACAGTCCACAACTTCTCACACATTGCCAGTTAGACCCTTAGGGACTATCCCTCTGTCCTCAAAGGCATAATGTTTGTACTGACTGTTGGAAAGATTTGGAGATATGTCCACTCACTGCTGCCCTGCCTGGCCTTATGGAGGGAGTGTGACCATATCCCAATTCAGAAAACATGAATGCTGGGAGGCCTGTCCATGTGCTTCTAAGTGTGAGGCAGACAGTGAGGTGCATTTACTTGAAGTGAAATATAATATTGTACCTTGCATATTTTTCAAATAAATGACCTTTAAAGTCTAAAAAACTAAGACAGGTTAATACAGAGGTAGAATAATAATCGTCTTTCAGTTTTTCGTGCTGCCTTTTTTATTACAAAGAAATAATAAGTGGCAAGCCAAAATAATTCCTAGATCATATCATGTTTGACTTAATTCTGCCTACATTCAGTCATACATTCCATTGCAGAAGGATTTCAGAATGAGCCACATGGTGCAAGTGAGTGGGTTTTAATTTTCAAGGTCATATGAAAAACAGAACAATATCCCAAAAAGAAGCAAAAGTGGTTTGGATCAGTTGTTGAACATGCCTGATTTATGTATGTGTGTATATATATATATATATATATATACACAGTGGTGCAGAGAGAGGGGGATGGGGGAGAGGGTGCAAATTACCCGGGCCCAGGTCTGATGTAGGGGCCCAGTGAGGGTCTAGTAGGGGCCCAGCGCAGTGGCGGATCCAGGGTGGGGGGGGGGCACCAAGGCACGTGCCCCCCCTGTCGTTTAGGAGAAGATTTTTTTTTTTAATTGATAGTGCACGACACTGTAAGGGAAAATGGGACGCTCCAATCTCCGCGGCGGCGGCCCCTGCAGTACGGGGGGAGATGGTGCAGTCCTGTTGCTAGACTGCACTGAAGTCCCCCTCTGTCCGGTCCGCGTCCTGCTGCTGAGTGCCGTCCTGACACCCGTGCTGCTGCCAGCTGCTGTGCGGCGCTGGCAGCATGAAAAGCCCACTCCCCCCTTCCCTCACCTGTGTGTCAGTGGCTCGGTACATATCAAAGCAGGGGGCGGAGCTACACGGACCAGAATGGGTAGAGCTAAACAGGACATAAGGGGCGGAGCTGCACGGACCAGGCTGCTGCAGTGCTGTACTGAGGGAGACAGTGGCTTAGGTAAGTGGTGGGTGACAGAGAAATGTGTGTGTGTGTGTGTGTGTGTGTGTGTGTGTGTGTGTGTGTGTGTGTGTAGTGTATATATGGTGGGTGTGTATGTGTGTGTCTATGTGTGTGAATTGTGTGTGTGCGCACACGTTTTATGGACGCTACTACTGGGGGGGTGCATTACGTGTAAGGACGCAACTACAGGGGGGGGCATTACATATAATGACGCTACTACTACTGGGGGGGCATTACGTATAACGACTCAACTACTACTGGGGGGGCATCACATGTAAGGACGCTACTACTACTGGGGGGGCATTACGTATAAGGACACTACTACTACTACTGGGGGGGCATTACGTATAAGGACGCTACTAGAGGGGGGGCATTAAGTATAACGCTACTACTACTGGCGGGCGTTACATGTAAGGACGCTACTACTACTGGGGGGCATTATGTATAAGGATGTTACTACTACTGGGGGGGGGCCATTACGTGTAAGGACACTACTACTACTACTGGGGGGGGGGCATTACATATAAGGACGCTACTACTACTGGGGGTGCACTACGTATAAGGACGCTACTACAACTGGGGGGGGTCATTACGTATAAGGACGCTACTACTACTGGGGGAGGCATTACGTATAAGGACGCTACTACTACTGGGGAGGCATTATGTATAAGGACGCTAATACTACTGGGGGGGGCATTATGCATAAGGACGCTACTACTACGGGTGGGGCATTACGTATAAGATAAATAAGATTGTGCTACATTTTGGCGTAAATTTAAATGGGGGTACTATTGTGTTGCCATGCCCCTTACTTGTGAGACCTTTTCCCGGCGCGCGCCAAAGGATTATGGGAGTGCGCAAATTTATAGTTTGCAGGGGGGCGCCGAACACCCTAGCACCGGCCCTGCTGCAGCCAGATCTCCATATCTGACATCAGGTAAAGGTCCGCTCCCCATCCTACCCCTGGTACCTTCCGTCCACTCTTCTCAATGCCAGTACCAGGGAACAGTTTCCATAGCAGGGGGCCATCAACAGTGTTAGTGTGGGGGGTACAGGGGTGGTATATCAGTGGGTAGGGGTAATTCTTTGTGTGCCCCCCACCAGCCCACTGCGCCCATCGATGTCATTGCCCCCCCACCTAGAACCTACCTGCCAGTTCAGTCACAGGGATCCCCCTGCCCCCTTCCCATCCTGCCTAGCGTCCCCCACCATTTCACTGGCCCCCCTCCCATCCCAATGTCTCCCACCCTACCAGCCCTGGGTATTCCCTCCCTTATTAAGCCCAGTGTACCCCCTTCTCCAACATAGTGCCACCCCTTCCCACCATGTCAGTGCCTATTTCCCATTCAGCCCAGTGCCCCCCTATATATCATCCACTGCCTCTCCCCATCAACCTCTATCTGGTGTCATCCATTGTCTCTCCCTGTCACCCTTTTAATGTCACCCACTACCTCTCCCTGTCTCCTACTGCCTCTGCCGTCACCTTCTCCCTCTCATCATCCACTTCCTCTCCCTGTCACCCTCTCCTTTCACACACTGCCTTTCCCCTGCATCACTATCTCGACATCCGCCTCTCTCTCCTGTTACCCTCTTCAAAGCATCACCCTCTCCCTCTCCGTGTCAACTTTTACCTGTCACCCACTGTGTCTCCGTGTCTACCATTCCTGTCACCCACTAGCTCATGGATACAGCATTCCCTTTGAAGCCACGCTTATTATTGTGGGCCACACCCACTTACCCAGGAGCGTGCTTGCCTTTGGCGCACAAAGTACCCCCCAAGTCATGGTGCCCCCGCTGTCATTTTTTTCTGGATCCGCCCATGGGCCCAGGCCCCTTCCCCTTACCTAGCAGCAGCAGCTGCAGCTCTTTTCCTCATCCCATCACACGCTGCTGTGTACTGGGCTGCAGTGTGGCCATGGAGGTGCTAAAAATATTATTTTCTTCAGTATTTTTTTCTAAGGGTGCATGACCACTCCTCCTGTGATTAGCCTACGCCCTTGAAAAGTACCTGGGCCCATCCCGGCTCTCGACTGCCCTGTATATATACTGTGTATATATATATATATATATATATATATATATAAATATTTAAAATCTCTGCGTGTGGATTAGCTCTCCATGCACTGTTATTGCTAGTCCGGGTGCCCTCACGCAACATGTAATTACAAGACCTCCAGGTGCGGCACTCCTGGACAGTATAGATCACGCCTCTGGCAGGCTTGTTTAGTAATGTTTCAGTGCCACCTTTATTAACTCGCCACTTTGATCAGACAATAAGAAATACAAACATGTCTTACCTACATAAGTGTATCCTCCACCTGGATGCCCTATCACCGGAAACCAGGACCTCCCGCCCGTCCGGCGACTCATTATTGGTGACGTCATCCCTGCATACGCCTCACCTGGGCGGGCCAGTATGTCACTCCAACACACCCACAGTGACATCCTAAACAGTGCAAACAATAGTGCGTTTATAAAATACAAACTACTATCAATGTATGCCGATAAACTGCGGTACCTTATCCATAAGTATTTCATATATATATATAGACATCTTAATTATTTGAATAGCCATATTAGAACTAGCTTAATCCTCATAATTTAAAATCCTCGTGAGTGTATATCACCCATATATAACACACTCTATCGCCACAGTGTAACAAAAAAAATCATTATTATACAGTGTAGAAGATCACCATACGCCTAGATCATAGTACTCACGATGTAAAATAGCAATAGTATACTTCGAAAAATCTATAAAGGCCCAGATGTTCATTTAGCCCCTTAGGGATCAGGGTGTCGAGTCTGAAAATCCATTCAGATTTGCGTTGGAGCAATTTTAACAATCTATTACCATCCCTCACCAACGGAGGTACATGATCGATCATCCTGTATCGTAAGATGCTCGATAGATGTGCTGACTTACAAAAGTAGCGTGCAACTGGTTGCTCACTGTCGCCTTTGATAATAGCTGCTTTTATAGCGCTACAATGAGCCGCCACACGTTCCTTGAATGTCCTTTCCGTTTTCCCTATATAAGATTTGCCACATGGGCAAATTATTTGATACACAGTGAATTTAGTGTTACATGTGCGCATGTGCCTACTCTTATATTTCTGTCCCGACCCAGGATGAAAAAAAATGCGGGGCAGCCACCGGGGGGGGGGGGGGGGGGGGGACTGTGGGGACTGGTGTCCTGGGCCCTTACAGAGAGGTGTGGCCTCCTCTGGTTCCTACCACCAATGCCTGGGAGCTGCACCAGGCTTTGAAAGAGCAGCAGACTGATGCCCGGAGTGGACTTCTTACAACAAGCCTTCTCTGTACATCAGCTCTCTGTGAACCGTTCCTGTAGGTCCACAACATTCCACCTATATGTAGCATCACAATGTATGACATCACTTAGTGGTGGAGCGGTGTGGCAGAATCTTTTTTTTGGGCTGGGAGGGGCCCTGTCTACTTTGTCAGTCCCGGCCAGGCCCCACAATTTCTGATGGCAGCCCTGATAAAATGTATTCCCCGGGATAAGGAATTGCCATGTAGTGCATGCACATCTCACACACCACATCTTTCTGTTCAAGAAATTACCACTATTAGTCTCTGGTTTAGACCTGATGTATGTTCAAACCAGGATGTCCCGTAAATTACGGCTCCTGGTGTAACAGCTCATCAGGTTGGTATTAACCAGCTTCAGATCCTCGTCTAATTGAATCATGGGCCAAAGATTTTTTGAAATACTGCTGATGTTATTACTGTATTGATTGTACTCTTGTACCCACGAGATGATTGCTTTCTTTTTCTTTTCCTTTTACTGTCTTAATAAAGTATCCCTATCCAACTTCAGCAATCTCTCTTTGGCCTGTAACAGGTAGTCTAGATGATAATTCCTTTCACGGAATTTATTAAACATTGTGTTCATTTGTTATTCCGCAAGCTGCGGCTCAGATGTAATTCTTTTTACACCGAGTAACTGTGAAAACGGAAGGACTCGTTTGAGGGGTTCCGGGTGAAAGCTTTTACCATGTAGTACAGGGGTGGGGAACCTTTGGCACTCCAACTGTTGTTGAACTACACATCCCAGCATGTCTTGCAATAGTTTTAGCATGGCCAAATAGCAAAACTATAGCAGAGCATGCTGGGATGTGTAGTTCAACAACAGCTGAAGGGCCAAAGGTTTCCCATCCCTGATGTAGTAAATTATTTCTGTCAGGAGAATCCTGTAATGCATCACTTGTACCAGGACCCACGAGTGCAGTATCCCCCGTGCATATTCACATTATACTACCTGTGAGTGCTGTCTCCCGTAGATAGATAGACAGATAGATAGATAGATAGATAGATAGATAGATAGATAGATAGATAGATAGATAGATAGATAGACAGACAGAGTATATTTAAGATGATTTGATCAAGAGTTTAAAAATATTTGCTAGATTTGCATCTCATTTCTGATGAACAAAATAAATTATTTTAATTTAAGATTTTTCCTTCAGAAGTGTTTGTTGCAGCAGATACAGATCTTGTCTGTCATAATTAAGTCAAAATTCAACATGCATTGTGCTTTTTGCTCAATAATACATCCTCCATTGGGAATATATGAGGCATCAGCTCAATCAATACATAGCAGCTGCCTTTCTATGCAAAAAGCAACATTACTTATTATAGATCAGCATCAGCATGATAGTGAATAAATTACTCTTATCATCACTGTAATTTATTTACTGAAATTGATCTACGATTAACCAAAGCTCTATCTGCCTACTGCTAGACATAGTTTATTAAATATAAAACAATTAAAATACCATTACCAGTGAACTGAAGGTGTGGTGCTACAGCGGGCAAGTTGCTGCGGCTAGGAACAGATGCTGGTGGACAGGTGTAAGGTAATAAAATCTGGTGATAAGTTACACAATATTAACCATCGCTAAATATTACTAGAATGGCTTTGCAAGCAAATCTAGTTTGTTGAATGACAGCTACATACCAATATAAATGCTCTATATAGATACAAAAACTGCTGTCAGCCCTCACCAATGTAGATCTGCATACATCATAGGCAAACATAGGAAGGGTTTGCCCGTGGCTATTCCATTTTGCATTACAAAATAGCTTATTCATTTGCAGATACTGTATCACAGATTTCTATGTAAGTAGCCTCAATGTAGAAAAGACAAAGCAAAATCAATCACCCACAGGCAGATAATGAGTATGGGGGGGTGGGCTGTGTGGATGAAAAGCCATGGTGAACATACAGTAAACATCACTTTCTGGAGAAATGTAGCAAGCACATATATAAACAGAGAACCAAAGAAGCAATTGATTCAGCTGGGGCCAGATGTACTAAGCCATGCATCAAAAGAAATGGGACATGATAAAGTACCAGCCAACCAGCTCCTAACTGTCATTTTTGAAACCCAGCCTGTGACTTGGTAGTTAGGAGCTGATTGGCTGGTACTTTATCACCTTCCTTTTTATCACTATTCAAGTAGTTCTGCAGTGGAAACAGGACCTATCCAGCTAATCTGACCTAGGCAACCGCAAAAAAACCCTGATTGGAGTTTCCTGGGCGCTGGCTGGTGATGTCATCAACCAGAGACTTGGAGAGAGGAACAGCAATGCTGGGAGACACTGAAAGTCATGAGAGCTGGGAGATGCTGAAGGAAGTTGTGAGAGTTGTGAGTTGTGAGAGCCAGGGGTGAATTTAGGGGTGAGTGCGTCCCTAGGCACAACAGTAATGCCCATCCCCCCACCTCCACCTAATTTTATTATTTTTATATATATATATATATATATATATATATATATACAAATAGAAAATTCAGCACTCACCATAGCAAGCCCTATGAGTGTTGAGTGCAGCCACTGCACCCCGCTTCTGGGGTGGCGAGTGCTGTGGTTTTCTATATTTGTTTGTATATATATATATATATATATATATAAAATCTCCGCAGGTACCGGCACTATCTCCTCTAATCAATAGGTGCTCAGGTGCCAGCCACAGGTTGAAGGAACCTTTACACAAAGCATTGCAGGGGCGGCACTCACGAGACTGTCATAGACGGTAAATCAACAGACACAGAGGCTTCCCACCTGATCAATGTTTCGGTATGTTTAATACCTTCGTCAGGATCTCAAAATCACATACAAAACAGTGCATGTTTATACCATATCTTACCTCTCCCTGCACGGAGCCGCCATCGCACCGGTCCGTCGGGTCCTGTGACGTCACATCCTTACGACGCGCACTCCCGTGCGCCCAGCTGGTCGGGCGGTAACTAGGCAACCGCACAACACCCTGGTGCACAAAAACGAGTAACAATAAAAACAATGTAAGTGTGCAAACAGGCACAAAGGGTATAGCTAGAAAATATCACATGTATAATGTAGCAAAAGACGAACCAGTATTGAAAACTAGAAGCACAGCAACTCATTAAGCTTACAACAGACTCAGCACTTAATCCTAAAGCAATCACTACTATAGTATGCATCCAATAAACACAGAATGTATAATCGACTAAATCCCTGCATGACAAGAGTGACATAATACGCAATAATCATACAGGAAACGGCACCATTCACTGCCTAGAAGGCAAAGCCGGGTGAGACCAGGGCATATCTCTAAAAAGCAATTTAGCGACAAATATTCATTCAGGCCTAGGGGGTAGACTGTATCTAGACGGCGTATCCACCGTGCCTCTTTTTGCAAAAGGGCTTTCCCCCTATCTCCACCTCTAAGACTCTTAGGCATGGAATCAAAAATAATATACCGTAAGGTAGCAAGACCATGATTACTCGATTTCTTTTCCTCATGAAGTTTCCATTTCATAGCTGCAGATTTTAACAACCAGACCCAGAAAGACCTCCAATTTCACATAACTCTGTCAGGTGCCTAAATTCCAAATACCGAGAAACTGGAACTGTGGCTGACAAGTCACAGAGTGGTCGTTCAAAAAGTGCTACTGATGAGACAACCTCAACAATGCAAAATCTGCAGCTATGACATGGAAACTTGGTTATCCAGACATCAAAATTACCTCAATTCTCTCCTCTTTTGTCAAAGCCATCTTCAGTTACCTGCAACAAACAAGTGTGTTGTAACTTTTGAACCATATCTGCTATTTCAAATCTGTTTGCAGCACTAAACTTTTCAGCAAATTCTGATGTTTTTTTGACATGTTACACGACCCTTTTTCTTTTTGAAAAAACTGACTTAGATACAAGATGGCCAATTTCAAGATGGCTTCCATATTCGGTACTTACCCTAAAAGATAGCCCACCTCACCCATACTTTACTGGAATATTCAGTTTTCCAATTTCCTGTACAGTTTTTGAAACAAAAGGGGGTACTGCAACTTTTGAATCACCCTGTACTATATTATATATCTATATAATATATATCTATATATACACATATAATGTATAATATATATGTCATTAGCTCAGTAGAGAACCCAAAAATGTGGGATTTTGAATTTTGGATAAGGGATACTCAACCTGTATATACATATTTACTAATTAGGGCAGCTTACAGGGGCAGTATGTGCATGCCCTACATGTTTACACTCCATTTAAGATGGCATACGGTACAGTACAGTGGAAATATTTTGCAGTTACTGGTACTCTTTGGGCTGTCAATCCCAACACAAGCATTCAAGCGCCGCTCCCAAACTAGCACCGGCCCCTAGGCAGGAGCCTCACATGCCTAATGGGAAAGTCACCACTGGTGAGAGCTGGGAGTTGTGAGAGTTGGGAGATGATGGGAGAGCTGGGAGTTGTGAGAAACAGAAATGGAAACAGGGTCTCATCCTGGTCCAAAATACTGGGTCGGACCTGGGATTTTGATGGAAAAGGGGTATTAGATTGACTCAGTATCTGCCATAGCAATAGTCTTCTGGATGTACAAAATAACCAGTAGGTGAAAGTGACATACTGTATAGTGGTGATGCCGATGAACTGGGAATTTTTGAGCAAAAGCTTAGTCTCTCTGCACAGGGATCTTCAAAAACATAGGAAGGATTATGTAAAGTATTGTCATGTTCACATCTGTCCAGAGCATAATGCAGGCCACATTTGCACCAATTTCCCGATGTATCCACTGACCAAATATTCCAATTTATGACCATGGATGATAATTCCCAATGAACATTCCCGAACCATTTTTTGGCCAAGAACGTCAAATTGGGGAAATCCAGCATGTTGGATTTTTTCCAATTCCCCAACCCAGGCGTCGAGGAATCGGGTAATAGTAAGAATCAGTCGCTGATGTATGGGCCCATTAAGCCTGTATATTTATCAGGGCTGGTGATATGACACAGGTTAAAGAGCAGCAGATATTGTTTAACCTCTTGATTGGTGTAGCAACATCAGATGCGACCACGCCAGGCTGGGCTGTCCATGGCATGGTCACCCCTCCTCACCTTTGTGACTGTAGGTATATTAGCAGCTGCTGGGGAAATGTAAAAGAAGCAGCCCTCAGCTTCCATGTGTACCACTGGCAGCTGCAGAGAGGTGCAGGTACTAAGAAAATATAAAATTGTGACATCACAACGTACTGTACTGTGTCAATCATCTGTACACCGATACACTATGGGTCTAATTCAGACCTGGCAGCGATCGCAGGCCGAAGCCCTATCTGTTGTGCACATGCAAAGCATCTCAGTGGTGTGATTGCCTCTGCCTGATTTACAGACAAAAGCAATCGCAAGGTGGGAGGGGGTGTGCCGGAGGCGTTCGAACGGCGTTGGGGTGTCGCAGTCTGGACAATGCAGGCGTGTCCGACGGTTGCTGATGCAGGTCGCGTCAACTGCATGACATCACAAGCAGCCGTTGCGACCAAAAACATGGCAGGTAGCCACTTGTCTCCGCAGCTAGGCTACATAGGCAGGGAGCTACTCGCCAGATGCGAAAGCATCGCTGCTGTGCGAAGCTTTCGCACATGTGCAGTGGGGCTAAGGCTGGCATGCGGGATGGACTAGTCCTGTGCTGGGCGTCCCCCCAGATATCAGAATTTTAGATCATAGATGTTCGTTTTTACGCACATCTACGATCAGGTTTGATTCGGGCCCTATATCGGTTACCAATGTTCTAGAAAATTTTAGTTTTTAAAATGTATAAAAAGAAAAACAAATTAATATAAGATAGTGAAATCATGTGGGATATGTTTTAAATAGATCTTCTTTACCTAATTCAATCATTTGAAAAAACGACAATTTCGGAGCGGTGTGTGTAAAAAATATTAGCCAGTTCAGTGACTAACAAATAAGTAAATACATAAGTACAGTACATAAATGAATAAATAAAAAATAAAAAATAAATGGATGTTTTCAGGCTCCTGACTATTTTCCTAAAATTTGTTATTCATTGTGGATTGTGCTGAAAGTATGCATGATATTTCTGATTATAATACACAATGTTTAAATATGTATAAACTACTATAAATATCTGTATAAACAGTGAGCTCTTATGTCATCATTAATAATCATTGCATTCTCATGCCATCACCCCACTGTTTTCTATGAAAACTTGTGTAACGTTATTATGAACCTCCTACTGCAGTGGTTCCCAAAGTATGTGCTATGGTACCCTGGAGGTCCGGTACCAAATCAAATTATTAGAGATGTGCGGTGGGCACTTTTCGGGTTTTGTGTTTTGGATCTGGATTGGTTTTTCCAAAACCACCCTTAAAAACCACTAAAATCACAGAATTTGGGGATATTTTTGCTCCTACGGTACTATTAACCTCAAAAACATTCATTTCCACTCATTTCCAGTCTATTCTGAACACCTCACACCTCACAATATTGTTTTTAGGCCAAAAGGTTGCACCAAGGTCGCTGGATGACTAAGCTAAGCGACCCATGTGTGCGGCACAAACACCTGACCATCTAGGAGTGGCACTGCAGTGTCAGACAGGATGGCACTTTTAAAAACTAGTCCCCAAACAGCAGTGCCGTAACTAGGTATTTTAGCGATGTGTGCAAGAAATGGCATTGGCGCACCTCCACCCCCATCCCCACCTGCGGCGCGCAAAAAATATATAGGGGCGTGGCTTCATGGGGAAGGGGAGTGGCCACATAATACAGGTTGAGTATCCCTTATCCAAAATGCTTGGGACCAGAGGTATTTTGGATATCGGATTTTTCCGTATTTTGGAATAATTGCATACCATAATGAGATATCATGGCGATGGGACCTAAATCTAAGCACAGAATGCATTTATGTTTTATATGCACCTTATACACACAGCTTGAAGGTAATTTTAGCCAATATTTTTTATAACTTTGTGCATTAAACAAAGTGTGTCTACATTCACACAATTCATTTATGTTTCATATACACCTTATATACACAGTCTGAAGGTCATTTAATACAATATTTTTAATAACTGTGTGTATTAAACAAAGTTTGTGTACATTGAGCCATCAGAAAACAAAAGTTTCACTATCTCACTCTCGCTCAAAAAAGTCCGTATTTCGGAATATTACGTATTTCGGATATTTGGATATGGGATACTCTACCTGTAATACCAATTCATACTACGGTGCACAGTAGTCTCCATTATTCAAATTACGCTGCACAGTATCGCCACTACACCAGGTAGAGCCCCTTTTTACACATTACGGCAGGCAGCGTCCCCCTTATTATACAATATGGCAGACAGCATCTCCCTTATTATACATTATGGCAGACAGCGTCCCCCTTTTTACACATTATGGCAGACAGCGTCCCCCTTATTACACATTACGGCAGACAGTGTCCCCTTTTTTACACATTACGGCAGACAGCGTCCCCTTTTATACACATTACGGCAGACAGCACCCCCCTTTTTACACATTACGGCAGACCGCGTCCCCCTTATTACACATTATGGCAGACAGCGTCCCCCTTTATACACAATATGGCAGACAGCGTCCCCCTTATTACACATTACGGCAGACAGTGTCCCCTTTTTTACACATTACGGCAGACAGCGCCCCCCTTATTACACATTACAACAGTGTCCCCTTTATTACACATTGCGGCAGACAGCATCCCCCTTTTTACACATTACGTCAGACAGCGTCCCCCTTTTTACACATTACGGCAGACAGCGTGCCTTTTTACACATCACGGCAGACAGTGTCCCCTTTTTTACACATTGCGGCAGACAGTGTCCCCTCATTACACATTACAGCAGCCAGCGTCCCCCTTTTTACACATTACGGCAGCCAGCGTCCCCCTTTTTACACAATATGGCAGACAGCGTCCCCCTTATTACACATTACGGCAGACAGTGTCCCCTTTTTTACACATTACGGCAGACAGCGCCCCCCTTATTACACATTACAACAGTGTCCCCTTTTTTACACATTACGGCAGCCAGCGTCCCCCTTTTTACACATTATGGCAGACAGCGTCCCCCTTTTTACACATTACGGCAGACAGCGTGCCTTTTTACACATTACGGCAGACGGCGTCCCCTTTTTTACACATTGCGGCAGACAGTGTCCCCTCATTACACATTACGGCAGCCAGCGTCCCCCTTTTTACACATTACGGCAGCCAGCGTCCCCCTTTTTACACATTATGGCAGACAGCGTCCCCCTTTTTACACATTACGGCAGCCAGTACCCCTTTTTACACATTACAGGAGAGAGAGAGAGAGAAAGAGAGATACTTACCATCTCTACCCTCTGGCAGTCAGGCTCCTCGTGCAGGCAGATCCATTCCCGGGCAGCGGAGAAGGAGGTGGGAGGGGGACTGGAGCCGCAGCAGCGCTATGTAATTGGTGGAGGCGCCGCTGCAGAAGCCCCCTCTCCTTCCGCATTAGCTGTCCGCCACTGTGAATGCTGAGATGAGGGAAGCGCATCCCAGCATTCACAGCAGCACCGGGCAGCCAATACGGAAGGAGAGAGGACTGCTGCAGCGGCGCTACTACCAATGACATAGCGTTGCTGCGGCTCCAGTCCCCCTGCCTCCTCCTTCCCTGCCTCCGGCGCTGCTGCTCTCCTCCAGTGCGGCGCACGGCACAGAACAGGCGGCTTGTAATGAGTCAATTTGACTCATTACAAGCTGCTGGCTGTGCGCCCTCAGGGTAACTGCGCTGTGTGGCGCACTTGATAGAAAATGGATACATAAAATGTAACTTTTATTAATTAAATGTTAAAAGGCCTGTAACGGTGAAATATTAAAACCACATACAACTACTGACAAAACACCATGCAAACATATATTGTTAAAAACACACACTGTGCCCAATGTGTCGTGCATACCCTGTATACTTTAATTATTTGGTACTATGACCTCCAACGTATTGCGTGTACTGTCAGCTTGAGTACTTGTAACAATAAAGATGTTAATATTCGTGAGTGTCTTATAGTGTACTCTCTTGTTATCTAATTCTTGGCCAGAAACTGGATAGTATGCCTTAAATGCTGCTGCGTGTATTACTGGACTATAAGTCCCAGTATTATCATCTGGATATATCCTCTTATTATATATGATGTTCCAGGACCATTCAGGTGTGGTCTTAATATGAGTCGTTATACGGTAATGCCTCACAAATTCCTAGGCGTAATTAAATAGTCTCCCCTTCTATCTGAGTATATACTGGTAGGCTATTGCCTGGTATAACCCAAAGGAATTTGTGAGGCATTACCGTATAATGACTCATATTAAGACCACACCTGAATGGTCCTGGAACATCATATATAATAAGAGGATATATCCAGATGATAATACTGGGACTTATAGTCCAGTAATACACGCAGCAGCATTTAAGGCATACTATCCAGTTTCTGGCCAAGAATTAGATAACAAGAGAGTACACTATAAGACACTCACGAATATTAACATCTTTATTGTTACAAGTACTCAAGCTGACAGTACACGCAATACGTTGGAGGTCATAGTACCAAATAATTAAAGTATACAGGGTATGCACGACACATTGGGCACAGTGTGTGTTTTTAACAATATATGTTTGCATGGTGTTTTGTCAGTAGTTGTATGTGGTTTTAATATTTCACAGTTACAGGCCTTTTAACATTTAATTAATAAAAGTTAAATTTTATGTATCCATTTTCTATCAAGTGCGCCACACTCAGACCAATTTCTTTCTTTCCTTGTGCATAACTTTTTTTTTTTTATAAATCTGTTTATTTTGATTTTCATAGAGTATAAGGTCAAACAGGAACAAATCGGTAGCATTTGATGACGTAAACAATTATATCATGTAGGTAGGTACATCAAACTGTATCGAAAAGAAAACATACAATCTTATCTGAGCATGGGAATAAAAGTAGTGAAAAAGGCATATGTTCCCGTGTTTCAGGTATGCACTATTTGTACCATAAAACCCTCAGGAAGATGTTCCTTAAAGCTAACCATTAAAACATCATTCAAAAATCAATTTGTTTTCACATGAAGATGAGAAAAAAGTACAGAGAGAGAAGAAAGAAGATGGGGTAGGGAAATACATTAGGGTAAATGGGGAAGGAGGGAAAGATGCTCCTGACAATTGAATCGAGGAAAAATAGCAGTGAATATATCAATCTCCTGGCAGGGTCTGGAGGAGGTCAACCCTAGGACTGAGAAGCCTAAACGGCATGGATGGTTATGAGGTAGATTCTTCTAATAGTTTCCTATGGAGAAACCATTCAGTTTGTTCAAAGACTTTAAATATCTGGGCTTGTGTGGACTGATCTCGTGACTCTATATAAAGACCCCACTTTTTGTAAAAAGTTTTAACCCCCACCTCTATATTGGCTTGGACCGATTTCCTATCATAGTATAGTATCTGTAGAAGTTTACCATGAACTTCCCCGAGTGTAGGGGGAGAGGGTGATAACCAGTGTGATAAAATAATTTTCTTTGAGACTGTTACCAAAATTGTGAGAAATGGTATAGTTCGCCGTTTCTCAGGTCCTAAATGCCATTCGGAGAAATTTGCACACAAACAAGATAGGGGTGTTGCTGTTACATGTATATTCAAAAGCTTATTAATGTAAGCCAGAAGTTTGTTCCAAAAACGTTTAATCCGACCACATTCCCAGAACATATGATAGAAGGAAGCCGTACGTATATGACATTTGGGACATTCCCCAGTTTCCGTGGGGTGAAACTTAGCATGTTGGCTCAAGGAAATATAGGCTCTCTGTAACGTACGGAGGTGGACCTCCTGTAAGTAAGGTGAGGCCAGGGCTTTCAAGCTAGAAACATAATGATCACTGAGTTGGTGATGGGCAGTCAGAGTAGGTATATCTTTACTCCATTGGTGAAGTAGTCTTTCCCATCTACAGTCTGTTGTGCTAGATGTCAGAATAGAGTATATTTGTCTAATGCGTGTCGGGCCTATTCTATGTGTTTTAAGCGAAAGCTGTAGTGGGTTAGTAGATAAGGGAGTTTCTTGTGAGGTAGTACTCCTGTGGGTAGCCAAGCCTAGATAGTGTCGTGTCTGTAGATACATGAAAAAATGAGAGTGGGGTAGGCTATATTTCTCTTGGAGCGATGTGAAGGAGTACATGGATCCTCCCGGGTCAAATACTTTGGAAGAGTTTGAGAGTCCTTTCTCTTTCCAGAGTCGGTAATTTGAGTTAAGGAGGGACGGGGGGAAAGCTGGATTACCCCATAGCGGGATGCATATAGATTCCTCAGGATTGCATTTAAATTTCTTGTGTAAAGCGCACCAGTTATAATAGATATCCCTAAAAAGGGGGTTAGCAAGGATGTGGGTCGGGATCAGTGAGGGTTTAGATAGGAGTAATGCCCCCGGGGAGTAAGGAGTGAATAGTGCCTCATCTAGAGCGGAGTCTGTATAGAGTTCCCTGTCAAACAGCCAGTCAGCAGCACATCTAAATAGGGATGCCATTGAGTAGGATGCGTAATCTGGAACACCAAATCCGCCTGCGGACTTGGGTGCCATCAGTTTATCCAAAGCAATGAACGCCTTCTTGCCTTTCCATAAAAACCTTGACATAATTTTCCGTAGATATTGAATATCATGTTTAGTAAGGCGGACTGGGAGCATCTGCATGAGGTAAAATATCTTTGGGAAAACAATACTTTGTAACACAGCTATTCTCCCTATCAAGGATAGAGGTAACAATTTCCAACCATCCAGTAGTGCGGTAATACGTGCAAGAACAGGGGTAAAATTTTCTTCATAAAGCCTGGAGAGGTTTGCTGGGATTTGAATCCCTAGGTATGTGATCTTAGTGAGGGCTATTTTGAATGAGAGATCTGGGAGTAGTGTGGAAATAGTACGTGAGGAGGGGCCTAATGGTAAAAGTTCTGATTTGGCCACATTGACCCTATACCCCGCCCTAACTCCGAATGCCTGTATCATTCCAAGGATCTCTGGGATAGAGGTCGATGAATCTGAAACAAATAGTAGCATATCATCGGCAAAGAGGGCAAGGCGAAGGTCAATATCTCCTATTTGAATTCCTTTAATTACACTCGATTGGCGTAGGGCAATCGCCAGGGGTTCCAATGCTACTGCAAACAGTAAGGGTGACAGTGGGCACCCCTGCCTGGTACCTCTCTGAATCTCAAAGGGAGAAGAGAGAACTCCATTGCAGGATATCTGTGTTTGTGGGGCCGTGTAGAGAAGTTTTAGAAGATTTACAAAATCTACTGGGAAGCCAAATTGTAGGAGTGTGGAAAAAAGATGATCCCAGTTCACCATATCAAACGCTTTTTCCGCGTCGAGTGATAGAATAACTGGAAGGGAGGAAGGGGTATTTGAAGAGGAGGAGGAGACATAAATGGCAGAAAGAACTCTCCTTACATTGATCTCCGAGTGTCTGCCCCAAATAAACCCAGTTTGATCTTTATGTATGATATGAGGGAGTAATAATTTAATCCGGTTAGCTAAGATTTTAGTAAGTAGTTTGTAATCAAGATTTAAGAGTGAAATTGGGCGATATGACCCTGGTTGGGATAAGTCTCTACCAGGTTTAGGGAGGACTTTGAGGATGGCAGTGTTAAAGTGTTTAGGAAGAGTATCAGAAGACAGAATCGCATTGAGGACGGACACCAGTGTGTCCCCTATTCGGGGTAAAAGAATTTTATAAAAGTCGGCACTAAAGCCATCAGGGCCCGGTGCCTTATCTCTGCCAAACTGTCCAATGACACTCCGGACTTCTTCCAATGAGATGGGCGCCAGCAATGGTGATGTCATGGAAGCCTGAAGCTGGGGAGCAGAAAGGTTATCCCAAAAGTTCTTGGGCCATGGTGACTGGGTGGGAGTAGTAGAAGGGGTGGAGTTTGAGGAAGAGGAATATAGATCCTCGTAAAATGTTTTCATAACATCAGAAATCTCCTGATTATTAGTAGTTAATGTGCCAGCAGGGGTATACAAAGGGTGAGTGACCATGGGAGGGCGGGAGCCCATGAGGAGTGTCGTCAGCAATTTGCCCGTTTTATTACCAAATTTGTAGAACCGATAGTTCACCGAGAATGAATACCTATTACCCATGGAGGACATGAATTCATCAAAGTGGGCTTTGGCTTCGATGTATATAAGGCGATTTTGAGGGGTCGGAAAGGATTTGTATTGCTGATAGGCTGTCGACAAGGGTCTCTGGAACTCCAAATATTGAGAGGCATATTTTTTATTGGTAGCTGAGACATAGGATATAATGTCTCCCCGGAGAACTGATTTTGCAGTCATCCAAAATAGAATTGGATTTTCCTCTAAATGTGACGCGTTGTTAGTTTTAAAGGCCTCCCAAGAGGATTCCAACCTTTGCTGGAATTTCAGGGAGTGAGCGAGATAGGAGGGGAATCTCCACAATCTGGGAGAGTGCGGTATGTCTGGGAAGTGGAGCGTTGCAGTGACTAGGGCATGGTCCGATAAGGAGATTGTCTCAATTTGTGAATCTGATACGTTCGGTAGTAGAGCATGGGACAGTAAAATATAGTCTATCCTAGATAGCGTGTGATGGGCCGCTGAGAGACATGTGTATTCCTTCTCTGTGGGATGTAAAGCTCTCCAGATATCTACCGTCTGTAGGCTGTCGGCTAATAGAGGGACCCCGAGTTTGGGTAGTGAAAGAGGTTTTGTTGGTGTGTGGGATCGGTCCAAATAGGGGGAAGAGATAAGGTTCAAATCGCCACAGAGTATTAAGGGGTCTGTGAGAAGGGGGGTTAATTTGGCGAGTAAAGACTGAAAGAAATTTTTGGAATAAATGTTAGGTGCATATACGTTACATAGTGTGTAAACTCTACCATTAAGCTTAACAGACAGTATCACATAACGACCTTCAGGATCAGTGACTGTGGTCAGGATTTCAGTGGTCACAGAACGTTTCGCCAATATGACAACCTCTCTGGCTTTGGAATTGTAAGAGCTGAAACCTAAAACCCGCCAGTTCAGGGCATTCAATTTTGCCGTTTCCTCTGGAGTTAGGTGCGTTTCTTGTAGGAATGCCATGTCTATGTGCTGTTTACCTAAATATAGGAGTATTTTCCGTCTCTTTGCTGGGGAGTTAAAGCCCCCGACATTCCAAGATCCCACTATCAGGTTAGGCATAATTCAGAGGAAAGGGCAAAACAGAGGACCTGTAAACCATTCACATAAGGGGAATGAGCATCATCACCTGCCTGAGGACGGGGGGTGGGAAGGAGGGGGGAGGGAAGAGACAAAACAGGTGGGGAAAAGAGGAGATAGAAATAGAAAGTAGTATTATATAACAGGCCATACAATTGAAAAGAGGATACTGTGATAAATAGCCAATATTTCTGTGACCAGTGACCTCCGGTCAACGAGCATGGGCGACTACCAGTGGTGGCAATCTCGAACCCCGGCATTCAGTGGTGTGTACCAGCAGGAAAGGAGGAGCCCCTCCCCACCGCGATATACATAAACAAATCCCACCCAGAGACCCCTAGTAACTGAGCTATATAACCAAATGCTCCAAGAAGCAATATAATATTATGATATAATATATGCAATATGCAGTGAGCGGTATATAGTATACAACCTGTGGCTAATGTAGTGGAGACGGCTGTATAACATGAAAATGCAGCATAATGGGATATGTCCCGACCAACATAGCGCTTTTTCAATTTGTATCTGTAAAGTATGCGCTTAGGTTAGAATATTTCAAAAGAAAAAAGCAGAGAATCGGTCAAAACAACATCTAAGAGCAGTTAAAGTAATTGTGGAGTAGCGATAGCTACCATAGTGCCTGTGAGTCATTGTTGCTCTAACAAAATAGATCAAGGCAGTCTATGCCTAATGAGCTACTAAACTGCAGGTGAACATTCAGCAGGAAATGATCAATTTGTCGCTGAAGGGAGATCAGAAATGTCCGCGCTGTCTTCTCTGGATATTGTCACTGACCTGGTTTGGGAGTGTTGTGGACTCGGGGCTTCTTCCGATGACCGGGAAGAGGAACCGCCACTGGGTCGTAGTAGAGATGGCCGGATGTAGGTCTTCCTCATGCAGGACTAAGACGGCAGGCGGGAGGCCCAGAGGAATTCTTGAAGGTCTCCTGTAAGACAAGACTTGTAGAAATACTGAAGGCTGGGGTACTGAGATATTGGAGACACTGTGGTATTGGAGGCACTGAGGTGCTGGGAGTACAGGGAGTGCAGGGAGGCCCTTGGAGGCACGGAGGTGCTTGGAGGCACGAAGGTGCTTGGGGGCACGGAGGTGTTTGGAGACACCGAGGTGCTTGGAGGGATGAGGTGCTTGGAGGCACGAGGTGCTTGGAGACACGGAGGTAACTGGAGGCACGGAGGTGCTTAGAGGCACGGAGGTGTTTGGAGACACCGAGGTGTTTGGAGGGATGAGGTGCTTGGAGGCACGAGGTGCTTGGAGGTAACTGGAGGCACGGAGGTGCTTGGAGGCACGGAGGTGCTTGGAGGCACGGAGGTGTTTGGAGGGATGAGGCACTTGGAGGCACGAGGTGCTTGGAGGTAACTGGAGGCACGGAGGTGCTTGGAGGCACGGAGGTGCTTGGAGGCACAGAGGTGCTTGGAGGCACAGAGGTGCTTGGAGGCACGAGGTGCTTGGAGACACGAGGTGCTTGGAGGCACGGAGATAATTGGAGGCACGGAGATAATTGGAGGCACGGAGATAATTCGAGGCACGGAGGTGCTTGGAGGCTCAGGATGCTTGGAGGCACAGGATGCTTGGAGGCTCAGGATGCTTGGAGGCACAGGATGCTTGGAAGCACAGGATGCTTGCAGGGACGAGGGAGCTCTGGAATCACAGCTTCCGCAGGAGAAACGAAGATACTCAGGCACCGGATCTCTGCCTGGTATCTGATTTTAAATTCCCCGCCCTAGCCTGATTGGCGGAGCAGGCAGGTGACGTCAGACCTGCTCCGCCTCCTTGCCCTCGCTTGTGATGGCGGCGTCCTTGCTTCCGGGAAGCCGCCGGAGAGCAGCGCCGACCCGCCGCTGAAGCCGGAGACCGTCAGGGGAAGAGAGGCGCCGGGCAGACCAGGCCACCCGCAGGGACAAGCGCGGTCGCCGCTGCCCGAGGTTCGTGACAGTACCCCCTCCTCCAGGAGTGGCCCCTGGACACTTCCCGGGCTTAGTCGGATGTCTGGAGTGGAAGATCCGAATCAGACGAGGAGCCGTTACTTCAGTAGCCCCAATCCAACTTCTCTCCTCAGGACCATAACCCTTCCAGTCCACCAAGTACTGTAATTTTTTATGAAGATAACGAGAGTCAAGAATAGTTTTGATTTCAAACTCCGCTCCAGCTTCTGCCACTACGGACGTTGGCCTAGGGAGTGCTGAGTGGAACCGATTCAGAATGAGGGGACGGAGTAGAGAAACATGAAAGGCGTTAGGTATTCGAAGATGGGCAGGCAAACCCAGTTTACAGACCACAGGATTTAAGACTTGTAGCACAGGGTAAGGACCGATGAACCTTGGAGCGAATTTCATGGTGGGCACCTTCAACCGGAGATTCCGTGTGGACAGCCATACCCTGTCCCCAACTTTATATTGAGGTGCGGCTTGCCGTTTCTTATCTGCGAAGAACTTGTACCGAACAGAAACCTGCTTAAGATTAGCATGAACCTTTCTCCAAATTTGTCCAAAGTGTCGTAGAGTGGACACTACAGCAGGAACCTCTATTATCGGAAGGCTTGGAAATTCCGGAACACGGGGATGGAACCCGTAGTTGACGAAAAATGGTGATTCCCCAGTGGAAGAATGAAACAAATGGTTATGGGCAAACTCCGCCCAAGGCAACAACTCCACCCAGTTGTCCTGTGAAGGAGAGAGATACAAACGAAGAAAAGTCTCTAGATCTTGATTGACTCGTTCCGTTTGCCCATTAGTTTGGGGATGATAAGCAGACGAAAACTTAAGTTTAATGTGTAGAGTTGAACAAAGGGCTTTCCAAAACCTGGCGGTGAACTGTATGTACTCCATGGTCAGAAACAATCTCTTGTGGCAACCCATGCAAACGAAAATGTTCTCGGATAAACAATAGAGCCAAAATATAGGTAGAGAAAAACACAGGAAAAAAGCGCTCAGTGCCGTTTCACATCTAACAAAAAAAGGGAAAATGTATTGCGATACTTAATGTCCAAATTGTCGAAACAGTCCAGTGGTTAGCAGAATACTATTCTGCTCATCATTGAGGAGATTTTGAAGGACATAAAGAAACCTTGACACGAGGGTTCCCACTTGTGGAGAAGTGAGTATGGTACGATATACTTGAATTACCATCATATGAAAGATACCTTTATGAGTGGATCAATATCACATTTATTGTGAGTGGGGTACGCATTGGATCCCTGCTTTTTGTTGGTTGGCATCTGAATAGAGAGTTTCTGACATACTACACCATGATATTGTATTGTTTTTCTTTGCATATCATCATGAGCCATTTTTGAAGACAGTTATCACTTCTTGGGAGAATATTTCCAGAGGATCACTAGATGGGATTCTGCTAACCACTGGACTGTTTCGACAATTTGGACATTAAGTATCGCAATACATTTTCCCTTTTTTTGTTAGATGTGAAACGGCACTGAGCGCTTTTTTCCTGTGTTTTTCTCTACCTATATTTTGCCTATAAGGGTTTTAGTGGCCCTTTTCACCACAGGTAGCTGCATAGGTGTTTTTGCGCCTTGGGTAATTCATCACTCTATTTTCTGTAAACAATAGAGCCAGTTTCGGTGCTGTCGGGAGACCAGTCAAGGGCACAAAGTGTGCCATCTTCGAAAAACGGTCAACGATAACCCAAACGGTGTTGCAACCCTTGGAACAGGGCAAGTCAGTGATGAAGTCCATGGAAATGTGAGTCCAGGGTCTCACAGGGATAGGCAGAGGACGAAGTAACCCTGCAGGAGGCAGACGAGGAGATTTATGTTGTGTACATTGGGGACATGAATTAACGCAATCTTGTACATCCTTCCTCATGGTGTTCCACCAGTAAGACCTTTGCAGAAACTTGTACATCTTCTGAGCGCCGGGATGACCGGAAAACTTGGAGTTATGGGCCCACAGTAGTATTCCTGGGCGGAATCTAGCTGGCACGGACATTCTTCCAGGAGGAGGAGCTGGAGTAGTTAAAGCAGCAGAGACAGAAACTGGATTCAGAATTAAACCCCGCTCCGGAGGTTCATCCTCGTCTGTGGGAACTTGTGAACGAGAAAGCGCATCTGCTTTAATATTGAGAGTCCCGGCCCGGTACTTGATAATGAACGAGAATCGGGAAAAGAAAAGTGCCCATCTCGCCTGGCGAGGATTCAAGCATTGTGCGGATTTGATGTACAGCAAATTCTTGTGATCCGTGTAGATGGTAAACACATGTTTAGCCCCTTCTAGAAGATATCTCCATTCTTCCAAGGCAGATTTGATTGCCAAGAGTTCCTGGTCTCCAATAGTGTAATTTCGTTCGGCTGGAGAGAATTTACGAGAATGGAAGCCACACGGATGTAATTTTTTATCAGAGGAATACTGGGAGAGAACAGCCCCAACCCCGACTGAAGATGCATCAACTTCTAAGAAGAAGGGTTCCTCGAAATTTGGTTGTTGGAGAACTGGAGCCGTCATGAAAGCTAACTTTAAGTGAGAAAAAGCTACAATGGCTTCCGGAGGCCACAAACTAGGATTAGAACCCTTCCTCGTCAGGGCAGTAATGGGCGCAACAATGGTGGAGAAACCCTTAATGAATTTCCTGTAGTAGTTCGCAAAGCCCAGGAACCTTTGTATTGCTTTCAGGGAAAGAGGCTGAGTCCAGTCACGAATGGCCGACAACTTTTCCGGATCCATGCGAAGCTCCGTCCCCGAGATGACATAACCGAGGAACGGAATAGATGTTACTTCAAAGGTACATTTGGAAAGCTTGGCGTAGAGATGATTCTCTCGTAAACGGTGTAGCACCTCTTTGACTTGAGTCCTGTGTTCGACAAGATTCTTGGAAAAAATCAGTATGTCGTCCAGATATACCACAACGCTCTGATACAGCATATCACGAAAGATTTCGTTGACGAACCCCTGGAAAACCGCGGGAGCATTACTAAGACCAAACGGCATCACCAAGTATTCGTAATGCCCATCTCGGGTATTAAAGGCAGTCTTCCATTCATCCCCCTCTCGGATGCGTATAAGATTGTAAGCTCCTCTCAAGTCGAGTTTTGAAAAAATGCGGGCACCACGAACCCTATCAAATAACTCTGTGATTAGTGGCAAGGGGTATTTATTCTTAATAGTAATGTCGTTTAGGCCGCGGTAGTCGATGCATGGTCTCAACCCCCCGTCCTTTTTCTTCACGAAAAAGAAGCCTGCACCGGCAGGGGAGGAAGAGGGGCGAATGAATCCCTTGAGCATATTGGACTTAATATACTCCGACATGGCTTGAGTCTCGGGAAGAGACAGAGGATATGTGCGACCACGAGGTGGCGTCTTCCCTGGGACAAGGTCAATAGGGCAGTCCCAAGGCCTGTGAGGTGGTAACAGGTCAGCAGCTTGTTCCGAAAATACGTCCTTGTACCCTTGATATGCCTCCGGAATGTGCTCTTCATCCGTTTTGGAGGTAACACGGAGCGGACAAACAGGAGTAAGACAATTAGTGTGACAAAAGGGACTCCAGGACAGAATTTGTGACGACTTCCAGTCGATGTGGGGATTATGACTTTTCAGCCAAGGCATTCCAAGAACCAGATCATGAGGCATTTCTGGGATTACCAAGAGTTCCAAATCTTCCTGATGTAGAGCCCCGACCTGCAGCTTAACTGGCCCCGTGCGCCACATTATAAGACCTTTGGAAATTCTAGTCCCGTTGATAGCCGTCAGTGAAATTGGCCGCTCAATAGGCCGTAACTTTAAACCCAAACTTTGGGCACAGAAAGAAGAAACGAAGTTCCCTGCAGCTCCGGAATCCAATAGGGCTTCACAAGACCTGGAGACTGAATTGGAGACTAGAGTTACTGGAAGCAAGCAGTCCGAAGTTGGAGAAGCTTTTGTCGTAACTCCCAGCTTGACTCCTCCGGAACAAGCTAGGCCTGCCCGTTTCCCGGACGGGCTTTACAAGATTTAAGAAAATGATCTGCGGCTCCACAGTAAAGGCAGAGTTTACCCTCACGACGACGCTGTCGTTCTTCCGGAGACAGTCGGGAGCGGTTAATTTGCATGGGCTCATCTGAGCTGGGTGAGGCCACCGGCCTAGGAGTAGGATTCCGGAACCTGGAACGATCCGAACGGCTACGTTCTCTTCCACGCTCCTGCATCCGAAGATCCACCTTGACGCAAAGGGAAATCAAATCTTCTAATGGATCCGGCAGATCTCTAGTAACCAGCTCATCTTTCAGCCGGTCGGAAAGACCGTTCCAGAAGGCAGCTCTCAGGGCGTCATTATTCCAGCGTAGTTCGGAAGCAATGGTCTGGAAATGAACCACGTACTGGCCCACGGAACGGGCGCCCTGCCGAACACGGAGCAAATCGGAAGAAGCAGTGGTCATTCTGCCGGGCTCGTCGAAAATCCTTCGAAAGGACGAGATGAAGTTGGTGTAGTTGGAAACCATGGGATCAGATCGTTCCCATAATGGAGACACCCAATCCAAAGCAGAACCTTCCAACAGAGAAATAATATATGCTACCTTGGACCGGTCTGTAGGAAAGTTGTGTGCAAGTAGCTCGAAATGTACCTCGCATTGGTTCAAGAAACCACGACAATTTTTGGGATTCCCATTATAGCGGGACGGAGTAGGCAACTGAAGGCGTGGAGTGACACCGGCCGATGGTTGAACATTGCTGGCAACGGCAACTGGTGCGACTACTGGAACAGGTGCCGGAATTACTGAGGCCAGAGACGCCTGAATCTGATCCAGACGCCCGGACAACTGCTGGAGGTACTGCATCACCTGGCCTTGCGCTGCTTCCTGACTTTGCACTCGAGAAGCCAGGTTCTGAATGGCACTCGAGTCCGTGTTCCGATTCCCCGAGTCCATGTGGCCTGAGTATACTGTCACTGACCTGGTTTGGGAGTGTTGTGGACTCGGGGCTTCTTCCGATGACCGGGAAGAGGAACCGCCACTGGGTCGTAGTAGAGATGGCCGGATGTAGGTCTTCCTCATGCAGGACTAAGACGGCAGGCGGGAGGCCCAGAGGAATTCTTGAAGGTCTCCTGTAAGACAAGACTTGTAGAAATACTGAAGGCTGGGGTACTGAGATATTGGAGACACTGTGGTATTGGAGGCACTGAGGTGCTGGGAGTACAGGGAGTGCAGGGAGGCCCTTGGAGGCACGGAGGTGCTTGGAGGCACGAAGGTGCTTGGGGGCACGGAGGTGTTTGGAGACACCGAGGTGCTTGGAGGGATGAGGTGCTTGGAGGCACGAGGTGCTTGGAGACACGGAGGTGCTTGGAGACACGGAGGTAACTGGAGGCACGGAGGTGCTTGGAGGCACGGAGGTGCTTAGAGGCACGGAGGTGTTTGGAGACACCGAGGTGTTTGGAGGGATGAGGTGCTTGGAGGCACGAGGTGCTTGGAGGTAACTGGAGGCACGGAGGTGCTTGGAGGCACGGAGGTGCTTGGAGGCACGGAGGTGTTTGGAGGGATGAGGCACTTGGAGGCACGAGGTGCTTGGAGGTAACTGGAGGCACGGAGGTGCTTGGAGGCACGGAGGTGCTTGGAGGCACGGAGGTGCTTGGAGGCACAGAGGTGCTTGGAGGCACAGAGGTGCTTGGAGGCACGAGGTGCTTGGAGACACGAGGTGCTTGGAGGCACGGAGATAATTGGAGGCACGGAGATAATTGGAGGCACGGAGATAATTGGAGGCACGGAGGTGCTTGGAGGCTCAGGATGCTTGGAGGCACAGGATGCTTGGAGGCTCAGGATGCTTGGAGGCACAGGATGCTTGGAAGCACAGGATGCTTGCAGGGACGAGGGAGCTCTGGAATCACAGCTTCCGCAGGAGAAACGAAGATACTCAGGCACCGGATCTCTGCCTGGTATCTGATTTTAAATTCCCCGCCCTAGCCTGATTGGCGGAGCAGGCAGGTGACGTCAGACCTGCTCCGCCTCCTTGCCCTCGCTTGTGATGGCGGCGTCCTTGCTTCCGGGAAGCCGCCGGAGAGCAGCGCCGACCCGCCGCTGAAGCCGGAGACCGTCAGGGGAAGAGAGGCGCCGGGCAGACCAGGCCACCCGCAGGGACAAGCGCGGTCGCCGCTGCCCGAGGTTCGTGACAGATATATTACGGAGGTAGGCCGCTGCGTCAGCAGGTGTTAAGAAATCTTTGTGGGAGGTACCTTCGTAAATGTGCAGGCGAGCGGGATATAACAGGCCAAACTTGCGGCCCTCTGAGACAAGTTGAGTGCAAATAGGGGAAAAAGCTTTGCGGGCCCGGGTCAGTTCCACTGAATAGTCCTGGAATATGAAGAGCTTGTTACCCTCCCACTGGATATCCCTCATTTTGCGAGACGCGGACCAGAATGCTACTTTATGAAGGTAGTTCAGACAGCGGAACAGAGTTACACGTGGGCGCGGTTTATTGGGGGTGGGCATAGGACCCACACGGTGAATTCTTTCAATTACTAAATCATTGCATTCCCGTTCTATATTCAAAATTGCGGGAAGGGTGACTCGGGCAAAATGAGCCAGTGCCGTGCCTTTAAGTGATTCCGGCAGTCCCACAATTCTGATATTATTTCTTCTTGCGCGATTTTCCATATCATCTAATTTATTCCATATCTGATAGTTCTCTGTAGTTAGAGATTTCACTGAGTGGTGCAGCCCTTCTATGTCATGTGTGGCAGCATGCAGTTGAGATTCAGTGTGTGTGACCCTCTGCTGTAAGTGCTGCAGCTGTGTTGTTATATCACTGACAGCCTGTGAAAGCAGGGGGGCCATAGTGGCTTTTATTGCTGCCACAACGTCTCCATATGTTACCGGAGCCTCCGGATCTCTGCATACCTGTGAGCCTGCATATTCAGTCCCCTCCGCCGCGGCTTTCTTAGAGGCAGGAGAGGTGACTTCAGGTCCGGCGCCAGGCGCCATATTGCTTCCCGCGCGGCGCTTCTCCAGTCTCGTGGGTGCGCCAGCGGGGGCCTGTGTAGCCGCGGTTACGGGTGTCACGAAACGATCCATCGTGATCACGGGTCTCACCAGGGGTAATCTGGGCGGTGTGGAGGCTGTAGCAGCCTTGAAAAGGTTCAGTGCGGCGGGCTGTAGGATGGAGCTCCGGCGATGAGAGACTCACTCCATGGGTCCCGGAACCGGAAGTCCCTTGTGCATAACTTTACATATATTGGCAACAATATATGGTGTGGCAGCACCCCCACCTTTAATTCTATATATGAAAAACAATAAGATATGGGGTTCTCGCTTTGATTTTCTATGTATAACCATGTTCTAGTGCAGTAGTTTTTCCCTTTTCCCTTTTCCTATTTAAAGTAACTGCGCTGTGTGCCAGGCACACCTGGCACATAGGTAGTTACGGCGCTGCCAAACAGCACATCATGCAAAGAAGAAAAAGAGGTGCATTGAGGTAGCTGGATGGCTAAGCTAAGCGACTCAATTGTGCAGCACAAAAACCTAGCCCATCTAGGAGTGGCACTGCAGCGGCAGACAGGATGGCAGATTTAAAAAATAGGCCCTAAACAGCACAGCATGCAGAGAAAACAGAGGTGCAATGAGTTAGCTGTATGACTAAGCTAAGCGACACAAGTGTGCGGCACAAACAGCTGGGCCACCTAGGAGTGGCACGCAGTGGCTGAATGCCGAAAGTGGCCCGCAATTTTTCAGGCCACCGACAGCATCTCCTGCACGCTCCTGTCATTTCTCAAAAAATTCTGCACCACCTGATAATGTCGATATTATCTTAAACCATAAAGCTATACCTTAAAACACACTTTTACCATGGAGCCGCTGCGGCCGCTAGACTTAATACACACGCTACGTACTTTGTACGCTATTTGCGTACAGAGTCCCGTACCACGTGCGGATTTTGCGTATAAACGCTGCGCTGGGGGTACACAGCGCGCACACAATCTTGATATACTTTAAACCTTATTAGTAATGCAATGCAATGATATTATTACACTCTGAACCTTATGCAGCAAAGCACTGCAATGATGTTACACCTTAAACCTTATGCAGCGCTGACGGCACAAAGTACCCCCAGTGCGTACACAACTTATCAATACACTTTTAAACCTTATACAGTTAGGTAATGTCATACGCTTTAAACCCTAGCAGGGAAAAGAGGACACAACACCGATGTGTAGTTAAACACTGGGCTCCGACACCTCAGCATATATATCTGGAAGGGGATAACAATACAATTTATACACTACAATATACAACAGAGTAAATGGCTACAGTCAATGTACATACGTGAGAATATTCACTTGCGCAACCTGGTCCAGTCCTCCGCTAATCAGGTAGATAGCGTTAAGAGTCTTCTGACCGGCCAGGCAGCAACAGGCTTTTTATACACTACTTCCAAAAACAATACAATGGATACTGTAATCCCTTTGTCCATTGGACACAGAGATGCATCTTTACATTACAGGAGAGGTCATAGGTTGATTTGAAAAGGTGGGCGATGTCTTTCTCAACTGCTCTTGTGGGTGGTCTCCTCTGGATTCCCGCTGCATACATAATATACAGTTTAAACCTATATTCTACTTCTGCACATAACTATATGCAGGAACATGTGATCTTCCTCTAACCAACACCGGAATGTTACCCTTAAAATACCCTACAGCTGGATACTAGACATCACCTTATAACCTTATTCTGTCCCTTCCTATCATGTAAAGGCGAATCCCTTAGTCCTGGAATCATTTAAACTGTTGATACTTGCTGATGTGGTGCAGGGGGGCTATGTGTACAATGTGCACTATTTGGATTAAATATGTAATGTTTTGATAACCCTCTATGCGCTCACAAACTCCGCCGTAAATACCCATACCACGCGCAGGACCGCGGGAGCGATCATACGCAAATTGCGGATATGTGCACGCACAGTGGAACAAGTGCACGCGCAGCGGGCATGTGTGTGTGGTTAGTACGTGATGGGTGTACTGGAATATTTTTCGACTTTGACAGTCCACCCTTTGGCAGTCAACAATAACTGCCACTATCTAAACACTAAACAGAAAAATATACAATACAATATCTACAGATGATTGGATGGTAGGAGGAGAGGTGTAGGTGGGAAGATGTATGAGCTAGTGGGATAGTAAAAGAATGTATGTATGAATCCATGTCTGAGGGGCATGTATCATCGTGCCGTATATGTTCTAGATAAGCTTCGAGGTATTGCGAAGTATACATTAAATCCTTCTTAACCCGTATTAAGGGTCTGTAAGTGGGCCAACAAACACTACCGAGCTCTTTTCGGCTTCTTGTTCCAACAAATGGGGTGCACATTTAGTTGATGATACATGGAGGGGGAACATGTGAGTGCTAATATATGTGGATATCACCTGTCGACTATGTGTGTCACTAACTGAAGGTTGTAGAGATGAAGATAAGACACATATCTAAAGTACATTTACATAACATTTTCATAAACATTCTTGGGTGTAGTCGATGTCTTTTCCGGATCGATGTATCTGGGCAAAGAGGGAGACAAAGGAAAAACGGGTGAAAGAAACGGGCCATGGAATTCATTTGCAATCCTTATCATAACATTGTCTCTATGGATGGGTCGTAAATTAAATCTGCTGCTGTAACAGCGCCCCCGCTCCTTAAACTCATCAAATTTGTGCCGTGCTTGCGCCGCATTAGAATTCGAACACACCTAAATATCAAGCCAATAATTATGACGACTCCCAGGATACAAAGGAGAAACTTTCCTACACTCATAATAACATTTTGAGCTCACTCTCCTAAACCTGAGAACCAATTGCGTGGGTTCAACCATGAGACCCAGCCTGTCAATTCATTACCCACAGCTGTCAGGGTAAGATTGTGTCTCCTTCGGAACTCCCACTTTAACTGTAAAATATCATCCATCTTTTGATCGATGATCTCCGTGGGGTCGTCAGTGCTGTTCGTGATATACGTACAGCACTTCACGCCGCATTGAGTTGCCAAAGTGACACAGTACCCACCCGTCACGACTGTGACATAATTAAGGACCATCCTGTGCTGAATCAATTCCTTCTTGTAAGCTTGTAACTCCCTTCTTGTATACCTGAAGGTATCGTCATACATCTCAGTGATATTATCTATCAAGTTCGCCAGCGCATGGATATACCTATAATTTATAATTCCTCTGGCAGTACGGGTGATGTCTAATGCGAGAAGGAATTTAATCCCGGTGGATTCGTGGATCAAATCAGAGGCTACGTGCTCTGTCCTATCTATGAGGTGTCTCTTGACGATGTGTTCATAATGAGTGTGAGTATAAGGAGCCTGAGCACTGCGGTGAACATCTTTCATTTTATCATGGGTTATGGTCATGACCTCTGGCAACACTCTTCCAACATAACACAATCCTTCTGAGTTCGGGGCAAGCCACTTGTACGCTTTCCTACCACATATGAAATAGTCATCATTGGGGAGAACATATGGGACAGAATATGACATTACCATATTGCAAACTTTCAAACTGAAAAACCCAAATCCTAGTTCTCCCATCTGCTCTGTACAAGTATCTGGATGGATGATATGAGCACAGTACCCTGGTGATACTTTTCCAACCCACATGGTCTTGCTTCCTCGAGTATACCTATACCGGAAATACCTTCCACTGTTGGCTATTTGGCGTACAAGTTCAGAGTCTATGGGTATCCTATCAGCTCTGTGTGAAAACGTCATTGTCTGGTTATTCCAGGTCACTTCCCAATTTCCCGGTTTTCGGTAATTGGAAATGTTGAAACATTATAAGGATCTATCTACATGATACTGGCGGAGCTTCAAGCTAGGGGGCCTAGAAATATTATATTTCTTGTCCACCGGTCTCCCACCCCGTAATTCGAGTACCTCATCTATTGCTAAAGGGTATGGTACTAATCCTGTCTTACTCTGTCCTTGAGGTACTTGTGAGCACACCCAGCATTCTGTCTGGTTTAAGACCTTACCCACTAGTGAGTGGTAATCACTCAACGGATGACGGTCCATGTCGATATTAAGGTTGGACTGAAATCTCTGGATGCACCCATCCTCGACTATGTTCTCACAATTCCTACAAATGCAATTTTCCTCAGACAATAACCCTTCACAGCGCCTCCGAGCTCCTTGACTACCAGAGCTTTCTGATACTCGCCTTTGCTCGATTAGTGTGTTGCTCTTGAGATTCTACAAATCCATCCTCGCCATCAGAACCCATTCCAGATCCTTTCTCGACCTCTCTGGGACCCTCACCGAAACAGACTGTCCTGGTCAACAACAGGATTAACAGGAAAACCCGGAATGCAGTCTCTTGGGATAAGTCCATCTTGTTAAGGGAAGAGAAGGGAGACAAGGAGGGGGGGAGAAAGAGAAGAAGAGAAGGAGGGTAGTGGGAGATGGAAAAAGAGAAACTGGTGCGACAACCGCCTCTGATCTTGTTGTCCTCTGCGCTCAGGTGCCGTCTCAACCTTCCCGAAACAGACACTCCAGTGATACGATGTTCTCTACACTCTGCTCTTTGTCACGGGTTCTCTCCGGGTCAGCGACCTTCTTACAGTGGGACGAGTGGACCCAAGTCTCTCTTTCGGCAACCTTTAATGCTGTCATGCTGGTTAGCAAGACTTGGTACGGTCCTTCCCACCTGTCAATGAGGCAACCCGAGCGTAGAAAATTTCGAATCATTACATAGTCCCCAGGTTCAATGTCATGACAATTACTGTTCGGTAGGTCAGGAATCACCAGCTTTAGATTCCTATTTTGATTCCTCAGCTGCTGGCTCATCTTAACCAAATATTTTACAGTCACTTCGTTATTGCATTTCAAATCATCCTGGGGGTCTATCATTACATGGGGTTGTCGGCCAAAAAGAATCTCAAAGGGTGACAGATTAAGGGGGGACCTGGGAGTGGTTCTGATGCTGTACAATACTAGTGGCAAAGCTTCTGGCCACAACAATCCAGTCTCGGCCATCACTTTGCTCAGCTTGTTCTTAATAGTGCTGTTCACTCTCTCCACCTTCGCACTCGCCTGTGGTCGGTATGGAGTATGCAGCTTACTATTAATTCCCATCAGTTTGCACATAACCTGAAAGACTTCACCTGTAAAATGGGTACCCCTATCGCTTTCAATTATTCTAGGGATACCATACCTACACACAAATTCCTGCACAATTTTCTTTGCAGTGAACGTAGCAGTATTTGTGGCAGCGGGGAACGCTTCTACCCAATTGGAAAACACATCAATACAAACTGACACATATTTTAAATTCCTACAGGGTGGTAACTGTATGAAATCAATTTGTATTACCTGAAAAGGGCTGTCTGTCGGAGGGATATGGGATGGCTCTGTTGGTATTGACTTTCCAATATTCTTCCTCAAGCAAGTAAGACATGTCATTGCTCTCTTACCTGCATGAGAAGAGAATCCTGGCGCACACCAGTAGGCTCTCACCAGCTTACACATACCCTCTTTACCCAGATGAGTCAGACCGTGTGCCGCCTCAGCTAAGCTTGGAAGATATGCACTGAGGGCTACTGGCTTACCGTGTCCACCTGTCCAGAGTCCTGAGGACTCCTGTTCATACCCCTTTGACTTCCAGACCGCCTTTTCCTGTGGAGAACACAAATTTAGCATTTCAATTAATTTTTGTGTGTTGATTGTGTTGAATGTCATCAGTGATGTGATGTTCGTTTGTATGGGGGTGCTGGCTGCTGATTTAGCAGCTTCATCTGCCCGGCTGTTACCAAGTGAAATTGGATCTTGGTTGTAAGTATGTGCTTTACACTTGATAACAGCCACTCTGCCTGGTTCTTGTATTGCTGTCAGAAGCCTTTTTATGTGGGACGCATGCGCTACAGGTGTGCCAGCTGCCGTCATGAAATTTCTGAGGTGCCATAGGGCCCCGAAATCATGCACCACTCCAAAGGCGTACCTAGAATCTGTGTATATATTAGCTGACTTACCCTTGGCCAATTCACACGCTCTGGTTAGGGCGACCAGCTCAGCAACTTGTGCTGAGTGCGGTGGGCCCAGGGGCTCAGCTTCTATGATACTTCTGTCGTCTACAACTGCGTACCCAGTGCATAAGTCTCCCGAGTCCGTCTGTCTGTGGCAACTACCGTCAGTGTAAAAAGTAAAATCTACGCCTTCCAGTGGGTTGTCACTAATGTCAGGTCTCGCAGTGAAAGTCTGGTTCAGATATTCCATACAATCATGCGTATCAGTGTCTGCACTAAATCCTCCTTCACTACCATTCTCATCCTCCACACTTTGTGTCGGTCCAGGCACACTTGGCAGATAAGTTGCAGGATTTAGTGTGCTGCATCTCTTTATGGTGATGTTTACAGGGGCCATTAGTGCTAACTCCCACCTTGTAAACCGTGCAGATGAGACATGTCTGGTTTGGGCAGAGTTCAGTAAGGCCGATACTGCATGAGGTGTATGGACGGTCAAGTTGTGTCCTAACACTACGTCTTCACTCTTACTCACTAGCAAAGCTATCACTGCAACACTTCGCAAGCATGTGGGGAGAGACCGCGCTACGGTGTCCAACTGTGCACTGTAGTATGCTACTGGTCTGCTGGCATCACCATAATTCTGTGTTAAAACACCTGCCGCACACCCAGCACTTTCCGTACCATACAATTCAAAGGGTTTCCCATAATTTGGCATGCCTAATGCAGGTGCCTGTGATAAGCACTGATTGAGTCTCTCAAGTGCCAGTTCGGACTTATCTGTGTGCGAGACCCATTCTGGTTTGTTTGAAGAGACCATTTCTTGCAAAGGTAAAGCCAGTATGGAGAACCCTGGGATTCAGTTTCGGCAGTACCCACACATACCAAGGAAAGTGCGGATCTGTTGCTGGGTTTGTGGCAGAGTCATGTCGCGAATCGCCTGTATTCTATCAGCGGTGAGATGTCTAAGACCTTGCGTCAAGCAATGTCCCAAATATTTTACCCTAGTCTGGCACAACTGCAACTTATCCTTTGAAACCTTGTGTCCCGTATGGAAAAGATGAAACAGAAGCTGTTCCGTGTCTTTCAAGGACGATTCGAGTGAATCAGAACACAACAACAAGTCATCAACGTACTGTATTAGTAGCACTGATCCACTCTCAGGTTGAAAGGATTGTAAACAGTCATGTAAGGCCTGGGAGAAAATACTTGGGCTGTCAATGAAACCATGGGGGAGACGAGTCCAGGTGTACTGCACTCCCCTGTATGTGAATGCAAACAGGTATTGGCTGTCAGGGTGCAGAGGGACAGAAAAGAAAGCAGAACATAGGTCAATGACAGTGAAAAATTTTGCAGTCGGGGGAATCTGCATGAGGATGACAGCTGGATTGGGCACTACGGGGAATTGGCTCTCAATTATCTTGTTTATCCCCCTTAGATCCTGCACTAGCCTGTAACCCCTCCCCCCACTCTTTTTCACAGGGGAGATGGGACTATTGGCAATGCTGGACGTCCTGACTAGGATGCCCTTCTGTAGCAAGCGCTCTATGACGGGGTACACTTCTAATTCTACCTCTGGCTTCAGAGGATACTGAGGGATTTTTGGAGCTATCCTACCATCTTTTATTTGCACTACTACTGGAGCTACATTCGCCATCAATCCAGTGTCTTGTCCATCTTTGGTCCAAAGGGATCCCGGTATTCATGAGATCATTTCCTCTACCTTTGATGGACACTTGTCTATAACAGCAGAATGCGACATTAGCCTTTGAGGGGTGTCTAATATATCTTGCACTTCCTGAACGTGATTCTCAGGTGTATCTAAGAAGACACCCTCAGGAGTACAATATATGACACACCGCATTTTACACAATAAATCTCTTCCAAGCAGGTTAGTCGGAGCCGATGCAGCTAGCAAAAAGGAATGCTTGGTCTGCAAAGGCCCTATCGTAATAATCTCTGCTGGTCTACTCAAAGGGTATTGTTGCACTGTTCCTGTTACTCCCATTGCCGAAATTGTTTTACCCGTGGTTTTTATACCTACCGTCGAATTTAACACTGACCTGGCCGCCCCTGTATCTACAAGAAAAAGTAATGATCTACCAGCTACATCAACTGTGACCTCAGGTTCACTACCAAGGCTAGCGATCAACTTCACTGGCTGCAGACTACAGGTGTGGCCCAACCCCTATTGTATATTGTGACCCTCCCGCAGCGCGCTGGCAGCTACAATATGTGAGGGGGGTAGCTGAGAATTTTCAGAGGTCTGCCAGTCCCTCCTAGGTGGGTACCTCCTTGTTTCCCCTGCATGTGGCTCATAACTTCTCCTATGCGGTCCCTGATCACAATTATGTGTATAATAGTGTGGTTCATATCCTGGTCTAGGGGGTCGATATACATTATGTGTGCCTTTATAACTACAGTTCCATGCAAAATGTCCTTCCTTCCGACAGTTATAGCATACTACTACACGCGACTTACCATCAGGGGTCTGGGGTTTTGGTTGATGTGGTTTAGTTGTATGAGCATTTATACTTACTGTCATCAGCTTATCCCCCTGAGACTCCCTGTGCTTAATGACGTTCCGGTCGTGCTCGATAGCGGACTCTCTTAATGCAGCCACCGAGATACCTCTCCAGTTAGGTAGAGAGGTTTGTAACCTTGTTCTTAAGACCTCTTTTAACCCGTCCATTAATACTGACACAGCTACCTCCCTGTGATGTACATTGTCCTGAATGTCCTCGATCCCAGTGTATCTAGACATTTCCTGCAGTGCTCGGTGGAAATATTCAGATGCCATTTCACCTTCTTTTTGTCTTATGGAAAAGATTTTATTCCATTTGACAACAGTAGGGAAATATACTCCTAATTGCAGATTGATTTGTCGTACATTCTCCTGAGTGTACTCATCAGTGAGAGGTACTTCTGCGTCTAATCTACAATCAGAAATAAATTTTGCGGGGTCAATATTGGAGGGTTAACATACCCGTAGCACTGTTCGCCAATCTTTGTTTGTGGGTTCGGTGGCGTTACCTAACTCTTTAATAAACCTCTGGCATGCGACTAGATCCTTTCTGGGATCAGGAAATTCTGACATAATTGACCTCAATTCTGCCCGGGACCAAGGACAATGCATGGCAATGTTCCTGACGGGAGTTACTCCCTGAGCGTCAGTCTTCCCATTGGGGACTGCGATCACCCTGACAGGATTTAATTCAATTACGTCATTCTGAGTTGATTCTACAATGTGAGGTGCAATTGTCTCTGCATAATGTACGGTACCGTACTTACCTGTGGACACGACCTCACTTACTCCTCCGTTAGGGGGCCTTACTACTGCTCCTAACACTACGTCTTCACTCTTACTCACTAGCAAAGCTATCACTGCAACACTTCGCAAGCATGTGGGGAGAGACCGCGCTACGGTGTCCAACTGTGCACTGTAGTATGCTACTGGTCTGCTGGCATCACCATAATTCTGTGTTAAAACACCTGCCGCACACCCAGCACTTTCCGTACCATACAATTCAAAGGGTTTCCCATAATTTGGCATGCCTAATGCAGGTGCCTGTGATAGGCACTGATTGAGTCTCTCAAGTGCCAGTTCGGACTCATCTGTGTGCGAGACCCATTCTGGTTTGTTTGAAGAGACCATTTCTTGCAAAGGTAAAGCCAGTACGTGCCCACCTGAGTATTCTGTATGGTGGCTGCTAGAGAGAGTGCCGATATCGTGCTGGGCTCATCTTCCTGCTCGCAGTCCTGGAAAAAATGTAAAATGGGATACAACTGGCAAGGGTTAGCATTAGTACATTTATCAACTATACTCTTATCGGATACCAATATGCCATTGTCTGTAGCCACTTTCTCCCCCACAATATACGGTGGTGGTGGTGCGGTTGCCATAATTTTCCTGCTAGGTTTGGAACCGGCTGCATGAGCTAATTCTCTTTGCATATCCCCCTCTTGCTGCCATAAGTTTAAACAATCTGTATGTCTGACCCTTTGTTTTCGGGATTTTATCAGACATATCCTAATCCTTAAATTCTGCAATACCTCTGGTTCAAAACTGCCTACCTTAGGGAATGGTTCCCTATCTTCCGCAGTCATACGTTCCCATTCATTGCAAAAAACTTCTGTGTGTGGTCCATGCTTCTCACACATTATGTACCTCGCCGACCCCATGGGCTGCAGAATGTCAACCTGAACCCTGGTTGAACGTCCCTTACTTGAGCAACTGGCCCCCATATTTTGCAGGTATTGTCCTTTCGGCTAATCCCACAAAAAAAAACAAAATACTCAATATAAGGCAACGGTGAAAGTTCTCCGAGTGCTTTCACCCACTCACGCCCACGTTGGCCAGTACTACCATACACTGTTGATAGCGCAGGCAATGTACCCAACCTAGGGCCCCTATGTAACCTCTATTTACTGGAAGTTTCTGGGAATAACTTACCCTTTCCAGTAAATATTGGCCGTTGGAGATTTCCTGAGAGAGACCAGCGAAAACTCCCTTAACCTTTATTATACACAAATCACGCTTGCGTATGCTATATACAGCGCTAATGATCCCGCGATTTTACGCAAAGCTCATAAAAAAGGTATCACGTTGCGCTAGATATTGCACCCACTTACGCGTGGTCCAATCGCACAGCGTATAGGTACTTGTTACTTATCCGCCGTACGACCACTGGAATCGAATCACAAGCTGCGAAACCTCAGCCGGAGCGTCTAAAAAAAAACCTATATGGGTGAACCTCGCTGACCCCCTGGGCCGCGGTACTCTAAACCTCGCTGACCTTCTGGTCTGCGGTACTCTGCTACCTTGCTCCTTTGTACTTCAATCTATATTAACATGAGTCAGCTGCCTCACGCCACCGAGTCTCCACTCACTCGGTGTACCACTTCTACGGGATCCCGAATTCCTGGGGTCCACCACATTCAATGTTACGTTCGCTCACTCACGTTCGTTCGTTCGCTCACTCACTCAAATACACTTTGGTTTTTCTGTACAGAAAATTAACTTTCATTCAGATAAAACAGCTTTATTCCCAGAGGCAATACAGTAAAAAAGGTTTTATTTAAACTAAATCTTGGAAACTGAGCAATTTGTGCTAATGTAGCGTGGCTACTGTCCCGCCCCTAAACTAAACGATACTATTGTGTAATTTGCACTTAGCGGTCGTACCATTACGCACGTTGCGTAAACATGCGACCGTGCGTATGTCTTTACGTTGCGTACGCAGTCCCGTACTTTGTCCGAGACACGTGTACAAAAACCGTACGTCCGCAATAGTACAAATCCCACACTTCTATAAATGTAAGCGATATTACCTATAATCGCTCACTTAACACAACACAGTGTCTTTCTGTATAAACCTTTTTAACTAGGCCAGACTGCGTTTGTGTTTTACGTTTACTCCCTTAAAATTTATTCTATATTTTAACTAAATAGCAACAAATTTCTCAATGAATCTAGTAATCAGTACTTATGGCAACAATGCGAGCGGGTATACAAAGAGTATGGGTGTACGTTTGTGTTTGTGTGCGCATTTGGCGCTAAACAGAAATTCACAGACTTTTTAAATAGCTTTGCGTATTTACTTTACGGGTTCTACCAGCATCCCTACAAACCATGCAGAGCAGACACCATCTAATCAGCAATAAATTAGGGTTTCCAGTGTATCCACCAACCAGGAGAAGGCTTACGTGGGATACCTGTCCGCTCTTTGCTGATAGATAAAGTCTGCTTTAACCTGCTAGGCTGCGGGTATGTGGAAAAAACAGACGATGTTCCCAATTGATAATGTCGATTTTATACTAAACAGAAAGCTATACCTTTAAACACACTATTACCATGGAGCCGCTGCGGCCGCTAGACTTAATATGCAATCTACAAACGCCGCGCTGGGGGTACAAAGTACACACAGCATGCACACACCCAGAGATACACTTTAAACCTTATGCAGCAATGCAATACAATGATATTACACTTTAAACCTTATGCAGCGCTGGCGGTACAAAGTACCCACAGCGCGTACACACCTAATTAATACACTTTAAAACCTTAGCAGGGAAAAGAGGACACAACACCGATTTGTAGTTAATCACTGGGTTCTGACACCACAGAGTTATATTTCTGAAAGGGGGTTAACAATACAAATTATGCACTACAATACAACAGAGTAAATGGCTACAGTCAATGTACATACGTGAGAATATGCGCTTGCACAACCCGGCCCGGTCCTCCGCTATCAAGTTGATTGCGTTGAGAGTCTTGTGTGTGGCCAGGCTGCAGCAGGCGTTATTTATACAATTCATCTAAAAGCAATACAATGGATACTGTAATCCCGTTGTCCATTGGACACAGGATTGCACTTTTACAGTACAGGAGAGGTCATAGGTTGATTTGAAAAGGTAGGCGATGTCTTTCCCAACTGCTCTTGTGGGTGGTCTCCTCTGGATTCCCACCGCATACATAATATACAGTAAATACAGTTTAAACCTATATTCTGCTTCTGCACATAACTGTCCTCCGGAACATGCGATCTTCCGCAAACCAACACCGGAATGTTACCCTTAAAATACCCTACAGCTGGATACCAAACACTACCTTATAACCTTAGTCTGTCCCCTCTTATCCTGTAAAGGTGAATCCCTTTGTTCTGGAATAATTTAAACTGTTGTTACTTTCTGATGTGGTGCAGGGGGACTATGTGTACAATGTGCACTCTTTGGATTAAATATGTAATGTTTCGATAGCCCTCCATGCGTTCACAAACTCCGCCGTAAATACCCACACCACGCGCAGGACCGCGGGAACGATCATACGCAAATTGCGGATATGTGCACGCACGGCGGAACAAGTGCACGCGCAGCGGGCATGTGTGTGTTGTTTGTACGTAATGTGTGTACTGCAATATTTTTCGACTTTGACAGTACTCCTACACCACAGCCTGTAAAAATAATTTGGATAATAATAACCCTTTTATTTGGAGCTATTATAATAATATGCAGCACAGGCGAGTGTACCCCTACACCACTCACGGCAAAGCCTGTAAAAATAATTTGGATAATAATAACCCTATTATTTGGAGCTATCTCCTATATAATAGCCCTATTCTGTGACCTTGTGATTCATTTGCTAACGCTGGGCGGAGTCACAACAGTGGGCGGAGTTATTCAAATGAGTCACAGAGATCTGGCCAAATCTACAGGAGACTAGGAGCAGAAGCAGATAGCATGGACATTGGGCATGTCACAGACAGGGCTGCATACCTCCCAGCTTTCTGCAGGAGCTTTCTCCAGGCAGAAGGAGGGAAACACTCGGCGAAAAGGGGGCGTGGCTTCACGGGAGGGTCCCCGTTTTTGTCAGTGAGGGGGCATGCCCAGCGCTCTGTGAGCTGCTGGCATGCCCCCAGGGGCTGATCATGAGTCCGGGGGGCCCAGGGCACTTGAGACAGGGGAGCCCTATCTCATTGCTGTGCCTGCTGGGGGTTGGGGGCGTGGCCTAATCGCGGCCCGCGCGACCACGCCCCCTTATGCAAATTCCGATTTTTGTTTTTATTTTTTTATGGGATTTTGGCCCCTCAGCTAGGGCTAAATCCAGAGGAGGTGGTCGCTCCCCCCTACACACCCGCACAGGGAGAAGAAAGCAGGGAGACTGCTGCCTCCCTGCAACACCACAGACCTGCCAATATGCAGCAGCGTGTGCTGACTGTAGCACAATGCTGCCGCTGTTGCTGGCAGGACGGGGGGGGGGGGGGGGAGCTTCTGAGCTGGGACAGAGCTACTCCAGCCGGGGGGGCCTCTAAAACTGTGGGGCTAACGGTATGTATCCCCCGCCCCCCCCCCCCCCCCCTTAATCCGGCTCTGCTGCTGGAACCCCCCCATTAATCCGTACCACCTGATGCCCCCTCTCCCTCTGTCTCCACTATTCACCGCTGCTCTGCTAAGCAGAACAGCGAGTACAGGAGCTTTCCAACTGCCCCCCCCCCCACCGCAGGACACTGCGACCCGCGGGTGGGACAGCGGGACAGACCCCAAAAAATGGGACTGTCCCGCGAAAATCGGGACATTTGGGAGGTATGGGGGTGTGTGAGGGGTATGTCATACAGACAGACGGGCACCGGCTCACTGTGTGCTTGACCCCCCACATCGGCATACTCAGCAGGGTCTCTCTGGTGCGGAGGAGCGTCACTTTCTGACACACTCCACGCTTCTTAGCTGCAGTTTAGTGAGGCACCTGCCGCTGTGCAGGTTCCATACTGCCTCTGTTATCTCCAGCCCCGGCAACCCCACCGCTAGCTGCAGCGCTGCCACCCGCAGTGGAGTGCGCCCAGCTCATTCACACACTTTAGCTGGCGGGTAGCGCTGCAGAAATCCGAGCTGCTTGCAGGCTCTGACCCACTCCTCCCTCCAGCCGCAGCGTCTCCTGGGAGCTAACCAGTCACTCCCAGTCTCCCCTTACCACAGTGCCCGGAAGCCGTGAGGTCCGCGCCACGTGCATGCTATGACCCCCTCCTCCCTCCAGCCGCAGCATCTCCTGGGGGCTAACCAGTCATTTCCAGTCTCACCTTACCACAGTGCCCGGCAGCTGCGCGAGGTCTGCGGTGTGTGACTGAGGAGGGGGGGGAGGGATGCGGACTGGCAGAGAAAGCAGGACTCCAGCCTGAGAGAGTCAGCCATGCCAAGTCTCCAGCAGCAGCAGATCCCAACAGGTTGGAATGGAACAGCAGCAGCCAGCAGCAGTGACTCCGGTAAGACACATCTGTCTGTCACCACTGTTTTGTCCCTAATACCAATCTCTCCCATGCCCTGTGTTCTGTCATGTCCCTGGCCTTGCCCTGCCACCCTTATTCTGGCCCTTTCACCCTTATCCTGGCCCTGTCACCCTTATGCTGGCCCTGTTACCCCTATCCTGGCCCTGTCACCCCTGTGCTTGCCCTGTGAACCCTATACTGGCCCCGCCACCCCTGTCCTGGTCCTGCCGCCCCTACCCTGGCCCTGTCACCCCTATCCTGTCCCTATCATTTCTGTCCTGGCCCCGTCACCCCTGTCCTGGCCCCGTCACCCCTGTCCTGGCCCCGTCACCCCTATCCTGGCACCGTCACCCCTGTCCTGGCCCCGTCAACCCTGTACTGACCCTGTCACCCCTGTCCTGGCCCTGTTACTGCATACCCTCCAACTAGCTTTTATGGCATGTACAGTACCCGCAGCGCCTCCAGACCTCTCCCCAATGCACCACACCTCCGCACCTTCCCCTCCACCACATGCGGCACTCCACCCCTCCCCCACATGCTGTGCCTCCAGACCCCCTACACCACCCGTGGCTCCCACTCCTCCACCCCTTCACCACCCACAGCACCTCCAGGCCCCTTCCACCATTCACCCCCCTTATACGTCTCCCCCCCACACCTGCCCCCCTCCACCCGCAGCATCTGCAGACACCCTCCTCCATCAGCGGTCCCCCCCTCACCCACCCCTCCCCCACCAATGGCACCCCTGCACCTGCCCCTCCACCACCTGCAGCACCTCCGGACCTCCTTTCCCATCCGCCGCAACACCCGTACCTGCCCCTACCCTACCCATGGTGCCTGCGGTCCCCTACCCAACCCCCGGCACACCCGTCCCTTCCCATCCCACAGCACCTCCGGAACCCTTCACCCATCCACAACATCCCCACACCTGCCCCTCTCCCACCCGTGGCACCCTGCCCCTCCCCCACCTGCGGTGCCTCCGGACCCCTCCCCCATCTGCATCCCCCACTCCTCTGCCCCTCCCCCACGCGCAGCACCTCCCGAACCTTCCCCACCCGGGCCCCACCCCCACTTCTGCCTCCCCTCCACCCGCAGCATCTACAGACACCATCCGCAGTCCCCCCCGCACCCGCTACATTCTGTACATCGTGCCCTGCAGGTGCTGTTCACGCCGTCGCAAGGGGCTGCGCCTCCTTCACCATCGCACGCCCTTTCATTGTGCAATATTTAACCACTAACAAAGGAATGCAGGTAATACTCCATATAATACAAATATTAAACCCCAGAAAGGCATGCAAGGGTTAAGGGGGCGTAGCCCCTTGCGACGGTGTGAAGAGCGCCCGTAGGGCGCGATGAAGCACCTAGTTATAATAATATGTAGCACAGGCAAGCATACCCCTACATCACACAGGGCAAGATGAGCAGGTTCGGTTCTCTGAGAACCGAACCCCCCCGAACTTCACCACCCGAGCCCGGATCGGTTTTCACGCCTGACTTGGAAACCAGAATGAGGCAAAACATCATCATCCCGTTGTCGGATTCTCGCGGAGTTTGGATTCTATATACGGAGCCGTGCATCGCTGCCATTTTCACTCTGGCATTGGAGAGTGTAGAGAGAGGACCTATCTCCGTCCTCAGTGTTCTGCATCAGTACAGTGGTAGTGTCTTGTGCTGCATCTGTCCAGTCACAGTGGCGGTGTCCTCTGCTGCCATATGTCCAGTGCTGCTGTATAAGTCCAGTCCATTGCACTGGTGCTGTGTTGTCCTGCATCAGTCCAGTGGTGGTGTCCCTGTGCTGCCGTATAAGTCCAGTGGTACTGCCATATAAGTCCAGTGATACTGCCATATATGTCCAGTGATACTGCCGTATATGTCCAGCAGTACTGCCATATAAAACCAGTGATACTGCCGTATATGTCCAGTGGTACCGCCATATAATTCCAGTGATACTGCTGTATATGTCCAGTGGTACTGCCGTATAAATCCAGAGGTACTGGCATATAAATCCAGTCCAGTGATACTGCCATATAAGTCCTGTGGTACTGCCGTATAAGTCCAGTCCAGTGGTGCTGCCATTTAAGTTCAGTGGTGCTGTCCTGTGCTGTATATTATTTACTCCAGATAAAGCGGTTATTAATATTTAACCCACATTTTTTTTACAGGGTTTGTCCGGTGTGGTGTAGAGGTACGCTCTTCTATGCTGCATTTTGTTATATAACTCCAGAAAAATAAAGGAGAACAAAAATTTGGAGGATAAAATAGGGAAAGATCAAGTACCACTTCCGCCTACTGCTGCTGTTGCCGCTGCTGCTGTTGTTGTTGTTGCTGCTGGGAATCCATTGTCATCCCAGAGGGGAAGTCAGAAGACCACTCGTACTACTTCAACTAAGCAATTGACTGTCCAACAGTCCTTTGCGAGGAAGATGAAATATGACAGCAGTCACCCTGTTGCAAAGCGGATACTGAGGCCTTGACAGCTATGTTGGTGTTAGATGTGTGTCCGGTATCCGCCATTAGTGCAGTGGGACTGCAATGCCAACCCTAGATGTTTGTGCCGCACACTTGTGTTGCTTAGCTTAGCCATACAGCGACCTTGGTGCACCTCTTTGCATGATGTTCTGTTTGGGGACTAGTTTTTTTAAGTGCCATCCTGTCTGCCACTGCAGTGCCACTCCCAGATGGGCCAGGTGTTTGTGCCGCACACTTGTGTCGCTTAGCTTAGTCATCCAGCAACCTCGGTGCAACCTTTTGGCCTAAAAACAATATTGTGAGGTGTGAGGTGTTCAGAATAGACTGGAAATTAGTGGAAATTAATGTTATTGAGGTTAATAATACCATAGGATCAAAATTACCTCCAAATTCTGTGATTTTAGCTGTTTTTATGGTTTTTAAAAAAAAAAATCATCCAGATCTAAAACCAAAACACGAAAGGGTGGTTTTGGCAAAACCAATCCAGATCCAAAACACGAGCATGGAACCAGATCCAAAACCAAAACACAAAACACGAAAAGTGTCCGCCGCACATCTCTAGTATTAAAGGCTACCTTGGATTTACCTGATCCACTGTATATAGAACCTCCAACCTTTTGCCTTTATATGGTCACAGAATTTTGTGATGATAATATATCTCATATAATATTTGCATAATTCTACTATATATATTATCTTTGTTTCTCAAGAATTATACTGTAACTCTACAAGTCTCTACTTCCACATAGATCACTTCCACTTATTACTAGCTGTTTCCAGCATGTGTCTTCTTTCTTTCTCTGAGGGAGATTTATCTAATCTTGGAGAGAGATAAAGTGGAGACCTTCTGTCATTTTTCTAGCACAGCCTGTAAAATGACAGAAACTAATTGTTTCGTACTGTATATCTCTCCAAGATGTGATAAATCAGCCCCAATGTCAGTTCTAGCCAGGGCTGGACTGGCCATCTGGCCCTTCTGGCAAACGCCAAAAGGGCTGATGGCCTGTTGGGCTGGTTCAGCCACACAGGCCTCCTGGCTTTCTGTTCGCCTGCCCTTCCTGCCTGTCAGTTGCTGTCATACAGTAGATGGGGGCGTGCTGCGAGGCCAGGCCCCATTGACGCGTGGCATGCCCCCTCTACTGTGGCCACACACCCCCATGTCATGTACATGTTCCGCACAAGGACGTTCAGTGGCTGCTTCACTGCCCTAGTCTTTCTCTGGCTCTAACTACTCAGTGTGTTGCCACCACCCACTTTGCGGGGAACCTCTGTCTGCAGTGTACGTCACATTATATGTGGGTCTGTGGGAAGCAGTGCTGATATACCCTCAAGTGTTTGTGGATGTGTATGGTGGAGGGTTGTGCATTCCATAGTGGGGAGATGAGATATAGGGGAACCCTCTAAAGAGGGGCGAAGTGGTCAGGTGGAGAAGATGCAATCAATCAGCTTTTAGCTAGCATAGTACATGCTATGATATGATAGGCAGAAGATGGTAGGTTTCTGTGGGCAACTTATCCCCTTCTCCACTCTTCAGAAGGATTGATTCACCTCCCCCTGGTTTTCTAAACACATAGAACAATGACACTGGCACTGTACATGTTAAGCCTGACATGCATGTGCACTCAGGTGATCATGTGTCTTTTTAGTACATAAGTAAAATGAAGCATAGCTAGAGTCTTAGGAGAAAGAGGGTGTATATGTATTTGTGTGTTGCTAGATGAACCATAACAGCCACCAAATAATCAGATCTATGGAAGAGGTGGACAGGTGTGATTATGTGAGTGCCCAAATACTAACTTAAAATATAACCATTGATGATACCCCACCACAGTCATGTACTCAGTTCACAGAGGTCTAGAAATTCTATATATTGCAAAAATGACCATTTCAAATTTTTTATTTTTAGCCACGACATTATAATAAAAAAGAAAACAAAATTAAAAAATATATATATTTTTCAAAAACTTAAAACAAATTTACATAACATTCTATAATAAAAAATCTAAATGAATTGATAAGCACGTATCCTATTGGAATTTGGCACAAGCTTAAAACTGATTCGCCTAACAGAAGCGTACACGGAATTACTGTATACAGTATTACGAGTGCATTACACGGTACATATCTATGGGATTGCATTAAGTACTGTGAAACAGGTGACCTGGCTATGTCAAGCATTTATCTCTTAGATATCAGAAGAACCATGACATACGTGTTCTTTTTACCGAGTTCACTGATTTAGTTTGATGTTTTACATCCAATCTGTTTTACATAATAATTTAAGCCTCTATTAGTGTGGTTTGTTCAATTATATAATGGTATAAACAAGACTAGCCTAGTACCAGAAGAAATCAATATGGATTGTAAGATGGTAATTGAAGTGACCCGAATGACAAAACAAAGCACGTTTGGTGAAACAGATCGGAATACAAAGGTGAACGAGGAGAATGGAGATAGATTTCTGCAATCATTCTGCTGCTCATTAAGCAACATCACAGACGCAGCCCGACACAAATATAGAAAGTGTTCTCAATATTCAGTGATTGAATAACTCAGGAATAAGGAACGGACGCATTAATTCCAATACACAAGCCACATAAACAGAGTACAGGAAGGAAAACTGAACCAGGCAAACATATATAGGCAGGTCACATGACGTTAGGGGTGAACAAACGTCAGGTGGCACCTGGAAAGGAGATGACAAGCTAGAGTACATGTTCAACTCAATGGGGGGTATTCAGTTGTCAGTTGGGTGTCTGTTTTTTCCTATCTAAGAGACAGGAAACAACAGACACCCAACCGACTTTTCAAACAATTGAATTCCACCCTAAGCATCTACTATTGGCAGAGCCTACGGTGTTGATAGGTGTCAACCAGGCTTATTGGTCTATTTACTGGCAAATAACAGGATACAGCGTAACACTTGGTGAATGCACTGGTAGAAACAGATCCAGCCAAGAGTTAAAGGGGTTAGTGCGGGTGGTTTGCATTTTAGGGTAGCACACACCTGTATATACACTCAGTGGTGGCCTAGGCTCTTTCACAGTTAGTGATGGTGACACTGTGGCACTTATGGTACCTCCGCAGTATAGACCAGTCTCTAGTGCAGTGAGACACTCAGGGGCACTTCCGGGCTCAGTGAAGGGCAGAAAGAGAAGATGCATTTGGGTCGGAGGTCGCGCAGTGAGGTCAGCGCACCTCTGTCTTAGGTATGGATACTCAGACCCGGCTGTGAGGGAGACAGTGTGGGGAGCTCTCCCTCTTATATCTGCCATCCATCATCTCCCTTCATAATGCCACTTCACACTCCACGTCGTATTTTTGGGGTGATGCATATGGAGCTTGCTTTTAACTGGCTAACAATGGGTGGGCACCCTTATGTTACAGGGCAAAGCCAGGGCCGTGTCACAGGGATGTAAACTAGAGATGTGCACTTGAAATTTTTCGGGTTTTGTGTTTTGGTTTTGGGTTCGGTTCCGCGGCCGTGTTTTGGGTTCGACCGCGTTTTGGCAAAACCTCACCGAATTTTTTTTGTCGGATTCGGGTGTGTTTTGGATTCGGGTGTTTTTTTCAAAAAACACTAAAAAACAGCTTAAATCATAGAATTTGGGGGTCATTTTGATCCCAAAGTATTATTAACCTCAAAAACCATAATTTCCACTCATTTTCAGTCTATTCTGAATACCTCACACCTCACAATATTATTTTTAGTCCTAAAATTTGCACCGAGGTCGCTGGATGACTAAGCTAAGCGACCCTAGTGGCCGACACAAACACCTGGCCCATCTAGGAGTGGTACTGCAGTGTCACGCAGGATGGCCCTTCCAAAAAACACTCCCCAAACAGCACATGACGCAAAGAAGAAAAAAAGAGGCGCAATGAGGTAGCTGTGTGAGTAAGATAAGCGACCCTAGTGGCCGACACAAACACCTGGCCCATCTAGGAGTGGCACTGCAGTGTCACGCAGGATGGCCCTTCCAAAAAACACTCCCCAAACAGCACATGACGCAAAGAAGAAAAAAAGAGGCGCAATGAGGTAGCTGTGTGAGTAAGCTAAGCGACCCTAGTGGACGACACAAACACCTGGCCCATCTAGGAGTGGCACTGCAGTGTCACGCAGGATGGCCCTTCCAAAAAACACTCCCCAAACAGCACATGACGCAAAGAAGAAAAAAAGAGGCGCAATGAGGTAGCTGTGTGAGTAAGATAAGCGACCCTAGTGGCCGACACAAACACCTGGCCCATCTAGGAGTGGCACTGCAGTGTCACGCAGGATGGCCCTTCCAAAAAACACTCCCCAAACAGCACATGACGCAAAGAAGAAAAAAAGAGGCGCAATGAGGTAGCTGTGTGAGTAAGATAAGCGACCCTAGTGGCCGACACAAACACCTGGCCCATCTAGGAGTGGCACTGCAGTGTCACGCAGGATGGTCCTTCCAAAAAACACTCCCCAAACAGCACATGATGCAAAGAAGAAAAAAAGAGGCGCAATGAGGTAGCTGTGTGAGTAAGATAAGCGACCCTAGTTGCCGACACAAACACCTGGCCCATCTAGGAGTGGCACTGCAGTGTCACGCAGGATGGCCCTTCCAAAAAACACTCCCCAAACAGCACATGACGCAAAGAAGAAAAAAAGAGGCGCAATGAGGTAGCTGTGTGAGTAAGCTAAGCGACCCTAGTGGCCGACACAAACACCTGGCCCATCTAGGAGTGGCACTGCAGTGTCACGCAGGATGGCCCTTCCAAAAAACACTCCCCAAACAGCACATGATGCAAAGAAGAAAAAAAGAGGCGCAATGAGGTAGCTGTGTGAGTAAGATAAGCGACCCTAGTGGCCGACACAAACACCTGGCCCATCTAGGAGTGGCACTGCAGTGTCACGCAGGATGGCCCTTCCAAAAAACACTCCCCAAACAGCACATGACGCAAATAAAAATGAAAGAAAAAAGAGGTGCAAGATGGAATTGTCCTTGGGCCCTCCCACCCACCCTTATGTTGTATAAACAGGACATGCACACTTTAACCAACCCATCATTTCAGTGACAGGGTCTGCCACACGACTGTGACTGAAATGACGGGTTGGTTTGGACCCCCACCGAAAAAGAAGCAATTAATCTCTCCTTGCACAAACTGGCTCTACAGAGGCAAGATGTCAACCTCATCATCATCCTCCGATATATCACCGTGTACATCCCGCTCCTCACAGATTATCAATTCGTCCCCACTGGAATCCACCATCTCAGCTCCCTGTGTACTTTGTGGAGGCAATTGCTGCTGGTCAATGTCTCCACGGAGGAATTGATTATAATTCATTTTAATGAACATCATCTTCTCCACATTTTCTGGAAGTAACCTCGTACGCCGATTGCTGACAAGGTGAGCGGCGGCACTAAACACTCTTTCGGAGTACACACTTGTGGGAGGGCAACTTAGGTAGAATAAAGCCAGTTTGTGCAAGGGCCTCCAAATTGCCTCTTTTTCCTGCCAGTATAAGTACGGACTGTCTGACGTGCCTACTTGGATGCGGTCACTCATATAATCCTCCACCATTCTTTCAATGGGGAGAGAATCATATGCAGTGACAGTAGACGACATGTCCGTAATCGTTGTCAGGTCCTTCAGTCCGGACCAGATGTCAGCATCAGCAGTCGCTCCAGACTGCCCTGCATCACCGCCAGTGGGTGGGTTCGGAATTCTGAGCCTTTTCCTCGCACCCCCAGTTGCGGGAGAATGTGAAGGAGGAGATGTTGACAGGTCGCGTTCCGCTTGACTTGACAATTTTGTCACCAGCAGGTCTTTGAACCCCAGCAGACTTGTGTCTGCCGGAAAGAGAGATCCAAGGTAGGTTTTAAATCTAGGATCGAGCACGGTGGCCAAAATGTAGTGCTCTGATTTCAACAGATTGACCACCCGTGAATCCTTGTTAAGCGAATTAAGGGCTCCATCCACAAGTCCCACATGCCTAGCGGAATCGCTCCCTTTTAGCTCCTCCTTCAATGCCTCCAGCTTCTTCTGCAAAAGCCTGATGAGGGGAATGACCTGACTCAGGCTGGCAGTGTCTGAACTGACTTCACGTGTGGCAAGTTCAAAAGGTTGCAGAACCTTGCACAACGTTGAAATCATTCTCCACTGCGCTTGAGACAGGTACATTCCACCTCCTATATCGTGCTCAATTGTATAGGCTTGAATGGCCTTTTGCTGCTCCTCCAACCTCTGAAGCATATATAGGGTTGAATTCCACCTCGTTACCACTTCTTGCTTCAGATGATGGCAGGGCAGTTTCAGGCGTTTTTGGTGGTGCTCCAGTCTTCTGTACGTGGTGCCTGTACGCCGAAAGTGTCCCGCAATTCTTCTGGCCACCGACAGCATCTCTTGCACGCCCCTGTCGTTTTTTAAAAAATTCTGCACCACCAAATTCAAGGTATGTGCAAAACATGGGACGTGTTGGAATTTGCCCATATTTAATGCACACACAATATTGCTGGCGTTGTCCGATGCCACAAATCCACAGGAGAGTCCAATTGGGGTAAGCCATTCCGCGATGATCTTCCTCAGTTGCCGTAAGAGGTTTTCAGCTGTGTGCGTATTCTGGAAACCAGTGATACAAAGCGTAGCCTGCCTAGGAAAGAGTTGGCGTTTGCGAGATGCTGCTACTGGTGCCGCCGCTGCTGTTCTTGCGGCGGGAGTCCATACATCTACCCAGTGGGCTGTCACAGTCATATAGTCCTGACCCTGCCCTGCTCCACTTGTCCACATGTCCATGGTTAAGTGGATATTGGGTACAACTGCATTTTTTAGGACACTGGTGAGTCTTTTTCTGACGTCCGTGTACATTCTCGGTATCGCCTGCCTAGAGAAGTGGAACCTAGATGGTATTTGGTAACGGGGGCACACTACCTCAAGAAATTGTCTAGTTCCCTGTGAACTAACGGCGGATACCGGACGCACGTCTAACACCAACATAGTTGTCAAGGCCTCAGTTATCTGCTTTGCAACAGGATGACTGCTGTGATATTTCATCTTCCTCGCAAAGGACTGTTGGACAGTCAATTGCTTGGTGGAAGTAGTAAAAGTGGGCTTACGACTTCCCCTCTGGGATGACCATCGACTCTCAGCAGCAACAACAGCAGCGCCAGCAGCAGTAGGCGTTACACGCAAGGATGCATCGGAGGAATCCCAGGCAGGAGAGGACTCGTCAGAATTGCCAGTGACATGGCCTGCAGGACTATTGGCATTCCTGGTGAAGGAGGAAATTGACACTGAGGGAGTTGGTGGGGTGGTTTGCGTGAGCTTGGTTACAAGAGGAAGGGATTTACTGGTCAGTGGACTGCTTCCACTGTCACCCAAAGTTTTTGAACTTGTCACTGACTTATTATGAATGCGCTGCAGGTGACGTATAAGGGAGGATGTTCCGAGGTGGTTAACGTCCTTACCCCTACTTATTACAGCTTGACAAAGGCAACACACGGCTTGACACCTGTTGTCCGCATTTCTGTTGAAATACTTCCACACCGAAGAGCTGATTTTTTTGGTATTTTCACCAGGCATGTCAATGGCCATATTCCTCCCACGGACAACAGGTGTCTCCCCGGGTGCCTGACTTAAACAAACCACCTCACCATCAGAATCCTCCTGGTCAATTTCCTCCCCAGCGCCAGCAACACCCATATCCTCCTCATCCTCGTGTACTTCAACACTGACATCTTCAATCTGACTATCAGGAACTGGACTGCGGGTGCTCCTTCCAGCACTTGCAGGGGGCGTGCAAATGGTGGAAGGCGCATGCTCTTCACGTCCAGTGTTGGGAAGGTCAGGCATCGCAACCGACACAATTGGACTCTCCTTGTGGATTTGGGATTTGGAAGAACGCACAGTTCTTTGCGGTGCTTTTGCCAGCTTGAGTCTTTTCATTTTTCTAGCGAGAGGCTGAGTGCTTCCATCCTCATGTGAAGCTGAACCACTAGCCATGAACATAGGCCAGGGCCTCAGCCGTTC